>NC_079190.1:84450648-84750648 GCF_029499605.1 Hyla sarda
TACTGGTTCACAACCTTTATTTTTGCCTGAGTACCGCTTAGCATCCCATTTCCAAAAATTCTACCTCCTTATTAGTGACATGTTTGTAATTAACATAGTTTCTGTTGTAGTGTCAGTGGGGTGCAATGCAGGGTAGCTGTTATGACCCTAGGGGCAGATGTTATTAACCCCTTCTTGTCGTGACGCCAGGGTGTGGTTTAGCCTTAAACACCCGAAGGTAACACCGCTGGTCCTGGGCTAGGCACGGGGGCAATGAAGACACAGACGCCAAGTTACGGACAATGGTAGCTTTAGTGAGAGTAGATAGATGACACAGTCTATGCAGTACAGCCAATATCCCAAGGAGGTGACCAGTGACACAGGGGGACCTCGCAGGCTTGCTGGGACTTGCATTATGTAGAGACACTTTAGTTCAGGCCACGGTGACTATATAGAAGACTTGACTTGACTGACTTGGCAATTGACATGAAGATGACTTTGAGCTTACTTGAGCTGACTTGTGGCTGCAAAAAGCTTGAGGCCTCCAATGCTCCGGACACACTCTGAGATGACTGCACTGGACCTTAGCAGGAATAGCAATTAGCTAAGAGAGAGATTGCAGCCCCTCCCCTGGTTTTATAGGGGGACTGTGCAAGGATACCCATAGGTCACTTGGGGGGTCACCTGGTCACTAGTGCCTCCTGGGTAACAATCACATGGTAACAGCTATTAAAGAAACAGTACTTTGTTTTATACAACTTATGTACATAGGGGATAACCAGGGGCGGACAGACACCACTCAGGGCCCCCAGGACCAAATAAAGCAAGGGCCCCCAGCAAGACTCCACCCCTGGCCCCACCTCTGCCCTGCCCCTATTCCCGCCCAGTATGTATATGAATATTTGCCATAAAAAGGAATAGGGGGTTCAGTGCGCTTGAGGCTATGGGTTACTTTGAGGGATGGCAATGCCAATCACCTTAACTACACCAAGTGCCTTAAAACACTGAACAATCCTCCCCCTTTTTGTGCCAACTTGGGATCTTTGTCTGTGATACCCAGTCAAACTTGGCTCCAGCCTCCACTCACCTTTAAAGGGGTACTCCGGTGGAAAACTTTTTTTTTCTTTTTTTTTTAATCAACTGGTGCCAGAAAGTTAAACAGATTTGTAAATGACTTCTATTAAAAATTCTTAATCCTTCCAGTACCTATTAGCTGCTGTATACTACAGAGGAAATTCTCTTCTATTTGGGATTTCTTTTCTGTCACGACCACAGTGCTCTCTGCTGACACCTTTGTTCATTTTGGGAAATGTCCAGAGCAGCATATGTTTGCTATGGGGATTTTCTCCTACTCTGGACAGTTCCTAAAATGGGAAATCAAGTATATAGAGGTATTGCCATATACCAGCAAAATAATAGAGAATAGGTCCCCTCAGCAACTTACAGAAATTAGAAAAATGTTGTTCCAACAAGGGAACAGGGCTGCTGTATAAAACGTAACTTTTAATTTTAAGTGCTAGATAAAATTTAAATGAAGAGTGTTCTACCACAAAAGACAAAACAAATAGAAGGCCACAATACAGAGGTCACACACATTGGTCACTCAAGGGACCACATAATTCGGTAATGTCAATGATCACAAAATATATCCAAGCTGCATCCAGCAGCAGATGATATTTTATTAACCCAGAGGAGTAATATCAAATGAGAATATATAGAACTATCTTTTTAACTAGAGCTGCATACAGCAGTACAAATAATGCCAATATTAGACCGATGGTTGTCCCTGTCCCAATGCGTTTCCGAATGGGGGATAGGCCAAATATGGGGTCCCCCACACTTCATCAGGGTACACACAGCAATAGGGTTCGCCAATCATCTCGCCATTACCACAATGGCTAATTCCATATATAACGACTTATTGTATAGCCTTATGTATAAATATTCAATAACTAATATTAGCAATTATTGATAGACATAATTTCTCAGCAAGATCATGACAGTAAGAGGATCATCCCCAAAATAGATATATCACAGTGCTCTGTAGTCAAATGCTGATTCGGTCATGACTACTGCCTAAGACCTATGGGGAGGTTAGACATCTGAAATTGACAAAGTTAACTCTGCTGTGGCAGAGTGTACCGGAACGGTGTCCAGACAGGCACGCTGCGTGTGCACACCGGCGTCTCACTGCACGCAGCGCGCCTGTCTATTTGGAAGCCTACTCTATCTTCTACCTGCCTTTCACCCCCCCCCCCTACATGACGGCACAGTCAGAGATATAAGTTATATTTCACTTATAACTTATATCTCAGACTGTGCCATCATGTAGGGGCGGTAAAATGCAGATGCCGACTGAGAAAGCTGGCAGAGAGATCAGGGCACTTTTTCGGCAGGGCTCTGTACACCGAGGACAAGCGGGGCTCCATGCACTGAGGACAAACGGGGCTCCGTACACTGAGGACAAGCGGGGCTCCGTACACTGAGGACAAGCGGGGCTCCGTACACTGAGGACAAGCGGGGTTCTGTACACTGAGGACAAGCAGGGCTCCATACACTGAGGACAAGCAGGGCTCTGTACACTGAGGACAAGCAGGGCTCTGTACACTGAGGACAAGCAGGGCTCTGTACACTAAGGACAAGCAGGGCTCTGTACACTGAGGACAAGCAGGGCTCCGTACACTGAGGACAAGCGGGGCTCTGTACACTGAGGACAATCGGGGCTCCGTACACTGAGGACAAGCGGGGTTCTGTACACTGAGGACAAGCAGGGCTCTATACACTGAGGACAAGAAGATCTCTGTACACTGAGGACAAGAAGGGCTCCGTACACTGAGGACAAGCAGGGCTCCATACACTGAGGACAAGCAGGGCTCCATACACTGAGGACAAGCAGGGCTCTGTACACTGAGGACAAGCAGGGCTCTGTACACTGAGGACAAGCAGGGCTCTGTACACCGAGGACAAGCAGGGCTCTGTACACCGAGGACAAGCAGGGCTCTGTACACTGAGGGGGCTCCATACACTGACAACAAGCTGGGCTCTTTACATTGACAAGCAGGGCTCCTTACACTGAGGACAAGCAGGGCTCCGTACACTGAGGACAAGTGGGACTCTCGTATACTGAGGACAAGCAGGGCTCTGTACACTGAGTACAAGCAGGGCTCTGTACACTGAGGACAAGCAGGGCTCTGTACACTGAGGACAAGCAGGGCTCTGTACACTGAGGACATGCAGGACTCTGTACACTGAGGGGCTCTATACACTGACAAGAAGCAGGGCTCTTTACGTTGAGGACAAGCAGGACCCTGCACACTGAGGACAAGCAGGGCTCCGTACACTGAGGACAAGCAGGACTCCGTACACTGAGGACAAGCAGGGCTCTGTATACTGAGGACAAGCAGGGCTCTGTACACTGAGGACAAGCAGGGCTCCGTACACAGAGGACAAGCAGGACTCCATACACAGAGGACAAGCAGAGCTCCGTACACAGAGGACAAGCAGGGCTCCGTACACAGAGGACAAGCAGGACTCCCGTACACTGGAGACAAGCAGGCCGGGGCCCTGGTCTTCGGCGGCAGCAGTAAACTCCGGCACTGCGGGATGTGAAGTTCACGTGACCTAAGCGCCGCTCCCAGTCAGCCAGTGCTGTTCTCTTAAAGGGGTGCTGCTACAGTGGCTATCTGGGAGCGGTATAACTGTAAGAGCTCCGGGCTCCGACCTAGTGGCCGCGGAGGGCCCTTTCTCCGTGCCGGGCCTGACTATTTAAAAAAATAAAAATAAAAATTCTAAGATTTTATTTGACAGGTGGCGGACAGCGGGGCCCTTTTCCCGGCTGGACCTTCGGACCACGGCCGAATGGACCGGCCGGTCAGTCCGCCACTGGGGATAACACATAAAGGGGGCCCTGGGGACATAGAGAGACTCTGCCTGACAGGGCAGGAGAAGTACGGGGACACACCATCCCATACTGTGCTACCTCGCTGTCATTTTACAGTTATATGCTTTCTTTTCTCAATACCCTTTCCCAGGCCCCCTGCTTCTCTCCCTATCTCCCTGGGCTTACACAGTGTGACCGCACCAGCAGAATTGTGAGTGCAGCTCTTGAGTATAATACCGGATGTAAAGGTGCATTTACACCATGATTTGTGCATCTGGCAGCCGCATCTGGAGGAAAATTTTCTAAACCACTTGCTGCTGTATCCCTGGTGAATCTGTGCCATACCCCATTAATTTCAACAAGCCGAACTGTGTCACGTAGAGACTCTGGTCAGCTAATTTTCTGACCATATCCAGCTTTTGACCCAGACTGAAAACGGTGGTCTGCTTCTACAGTGGGGCAAAAAAGTATTTAGTCAGCCACCAATTGTGCAAGTTCTACTTAAAAAGATGAGAGAGACCTGTAATTTTCATCATAGGTATACCTCAACTATGAGAGACATAATGAGAAAAAAAAATCATAAAATCACATTGTCTGATTTTTAAAGAATTTATTTGCAAATTATGGTGGAAAATAAGTATTTGGTCAATAACAAAAGTTCATCTCAATACTTTGTTATATACCCTTTGTTGCAATGAGGTCAAACATTTTTTGTAAGTCTTCACAAGGTTTTCACACAATGTTGCTGGGATTTTAATCCATTCCTCTATGCAGATCTCCTCTAGAGCAGTGATGTTTTGGGGCTGTCGCTGGGCAACACGGACTTTCAACTCCCTCCAAAGGTTTTTTATGGGTTTGAGATCTGGAGACTGGCTAGGCCACTCCAGGACCTTGAAATGCTTCTTACGAAGCCAATCCTTTGTTGCCTGGGTGGTGTGTTTGGAATCATTGTCATGATGAAAGACCCAGCCACGTTTTATCTTCAATGCCCTTGCTGATGGAAGGAGGTTTTCACATGAAATCTCATGATACATGGCCCCATTCATTCTTTCCTTTACACAGATCAGTCGTCCTGGTCCCTTAGCAGAAAAATAGCCCCAAAACATGATGTTTCCACCCCCATGCTTCACAGTAGGTATGGTGTTCTATGGATGCAACTCAGCATTCTTTCTCCTCTAAACACGACGAGTTGAGTTATTTAACAAAAAGTTCTACTTTGGTTTCATCTGACCATATGACATTCTCCCAATCCTCTTCTGGATCATCCAAATGCTCTCTAGTAAACTTTAGACTGGCTTAAGCAGGGGGACACGTCTTGCACTGCAAGATTTGAGTCCCTGGCGTTGTACTGTGTTACTGATGGTAGCCCTTGTTACTTTGGTCCCAGCTCTCTGCAGGTCATTCACTACGTCCCCCCGTGTGGTTCTAGGATTTTTGCTCACTGTTCTTTTGATCATTTTGACACCATGGGGTGAGATCTTGTGTGGAACCTCAGATTGAGGGAGATTATCAGTGGTCTTGTATGTCTTCCTTTTTTTAAATTATTGCTCCCAAGGTTGATTTCTTCACACCAAGCTGCTTGCCTATTGCAGATTCAGTCTTCCCAGCCTGGTGCAGGTCTACAATTTTGTTTCTGGCGTCCTTCAACGGCTCTTTGGTCCTGGCCATAGTGGAGTTTGGAGTGTGACTGTTTGAGGTTGTGGACAGGTATCTTTTATACTGATAACAAGTTCAAATAGGTGCCATTAATACAGGTAACAAGTGGAGGACAGAGGAGACTCTTAAAGAAGAAGTTACAGGTCTGTGAGAGCCAGAAATCTTGCTTGTTTGTAGGTGACCAAATACTTATTTTCCACCATAATTAGCAAATAAATTCTTTAAAAATCAGACAATGTGATTTTATGGATTTTTTTCCCTCATTATGTCTCTCATAGTTGAGGTATACCTATGATGAAAATTACAGGCCTCTCTCATCTTTTTAAGCGGGAGAACTTGAACAGTTGGTGGCTGACTAAATACTTCTTTGCCCCACTGTATTTTCAGTCCATTGAAATGAATAGAGTTTGGCATGGATCCACCAGGGATATGGCAGCAGGCAGTCTTGAAATTGTTCTACTGGATCTGGCTACCATATGCACAAATCATTATGTGCATGCACCCTAACTCAGGATTGGTACGGGATAAGTAATGCAAAATATATATATATATATATATATATATATATATATATACTGTGAACCCACCAGCAGAATAGTAAATGCAGCTTTAGGGTGCGTTCACACGGAGTAAATGAAGAGTAATTCATGCTGAAAAATTTACGGTTGGAAAAAAATTCAAAATTTTCGCAATTTGCGTGGAATTGCACGCGGAATTGTGCGCGGACATGGGGGAGTAAGAAGTGAAGGATTTTTCAGCCATTTCCGCGCAAATTTTGTGCGAATTCCGCGCAAATTGCCCGCGAATTCCGCGCGAAAACGATATCGGGCGGAATTTTTTTTACCGTTGACTTCAATTGATTTCTGCTAGCGGATTCCGCTTGAAGAATGAACATGTTCTTTCTTCAAGCGGAACGGAATTCAGCGTCGGAATTCTGCTAGCAGAATTTCCACAGTGTGAACAGGACAGCAGAAATAACATTAAAGTCAATGGGCAGAGGAGATGTGCATTAATTTGGAGCGGAGAATTCAAGAGGAATTACTCGACTAAATTCCTCTTGAATTACTCCGTGTGAACGCTCCCTTAGAGTATAATACAGGATATAACTCAGGATCAGAACAGGAGTAATGCAATGTATGTACACAGTAACCCCACCAGCAAGAAAGTGAGTACATCTCGGGAGTATAATACAGGATAAGTAATGTAATGTATGTACACAGTGACCATACCAGCAGAATAGCGAGTACAGCTCTGGAATATAATATAGGATAAGTAATGTAATGTATGTACACAGTTACCGTACCAGCAGAATAGTAGGCACAGCTCTGGAGTATAATATAGGATAAGTAATGTAATGTATGTACACAGTGACCGTACCAGCAGAATAGTGAGTACAGCTCTGGAGTATAATATAGGATAAGTAATGTAATGTATGTACACAGTTACCGTACCAGCACAATAGTAGGCACAGCTCTGGAGTATAATACAGGATAAGTAATGTAATGTATGTACACAGTTACCGTACCAGCAGAATAGTAGGCACAGCTCTGGAGTATAATATAGGATAAGTAATGTAATGTATGTACACAGTTACCGTACCAGCAGAATAGTGAGTACAGCTCTGGAGTATAATATAGGATAAGTAATGTAATGTATGTACACAGTGACCGTACCAGCAGAATAGTGAGTACAGCTCTGGAGTATAATATAGGATAAGTAGTGTAATGTATGTACACAGTTACCGTACCAGCAGAATAGTGAGCACAGCTCTGGAGTATAATACAGGATAAATAATGTAATGTATGTACACAGTGACCGTACCAGCAGAATAGTGAGCACAGCTCTGGAGTATAATATAGGATAAGTAATGTAATGTATGTACACAGTGACCGTACCAGCAGAATAGTGAGTACAGCTCTGGAGTATAATATAGGATAAGTAATGTAATGTATGTACACAGTTACCGTACCAACAGAATAGTGAGTACAGCTCTGGAGTATAATATAGGATAAGTAATGTAATGTATGTACACAGTTACCGTACCAAAAGAATAGTGAGCACAGCTCTGGAGTATAATATAGGATAAGTAATGTAATGTATGTACACAGTTACCGTACCAACAGAATAGTGAGCACAGCTCTGGAGTATAATATAGGATAAGTAATGTAATATATGTACACAGTTACCGTACCAACAGAATAGTGAGTACAGCTCTGGAGTGTACCAGATGTTGCTCCTGGGCTACATATATTTAATATAGGATGTAACTTAGGAGTAACATCTAGTATACTCCAGAGCTGCACTCACTATTCTGCTGGTGAGGTCACTGCATACATACAGTACATTAGTTATCCTGTAAAGGGCGTTAGATTGTAATGTATATACACAGTGACTCCACACCAGAAGAGTAGTGACTACAGCACTGGGAGTATAATACATGGAGTATAATCCCTCTCAGACTCGCTTCTCTCCTGGCTGCTCGGCTCTGGTGTCATCACAGGTCCTTTACCACATTCTCTTCTATTCTGCTGAGCTCCACCCCCACATGTACTGGTCACATGATTGTGACCACCTCAGATGTATCATCGGTTGGACAATCACTGCTGTTGTGTTGTGTGTGGAGATCTCTGCTCCTCAGTGAATACCTCACCAGGCCCTGCTCTGTATCTATCTGCTAGATGACTGCCATTAGTGTGTATTGGTACCAACAGTTCCCCAGATAAGCAATACACATGATGTAAAAGAAAACATGATTCATGATACCGGGTTGACTTTAATTGAGCCATAATCTAGTTCAGATGCTCCCATTTTCGGCATTTTCCACAGTGGACTGGGGTCAGTATGGGTACTCTGTGACTATACAGCATCATATGCACCAAGCTGTGATGTACTGCATATTACATATTGCATAAACACCTATAATAATCAGCATTAACTTTTTGGCAGTTCGTGTCACAGTACCCCCTCTGTGGGATGAGACGAGACAAGCTGCTGGTGTACATCAATGAGCCATGGGTACCCATGACCTTGTCAATGGTTCACCAGTTGTCCTTCTTTGAACCACTCATGGTATGTATTAACGTTTGTGAAATGAGGCGCCAAGGTTGTAGTGAGGTTAAACCAGGGCTCGAGTCCTGCAGGAATGCACAGGAACGGCGTTCCTTTGCTTTTTCAAGAGGAGGAACGTCGTCCCTGTTACGCTAGTCCTGAAGGACCGACCTCTGGATTATTCTTACGGAGGGTAAGGCTCCGTCTCCTCCCCTGGCCCGGACTGCTAGATGCTGGAGATGTAGGACCTGTAGGACCTTTGTCACCACCACTTGTTCTGGGGGCGGAGCTTAGCTGTAGAGGAGAGGAGACATCGTGGTTGAAGGACCTGTGTGATGCTGTGGAGGAGGCGGGGCTGAGCTGGAGGAGACATGTCATGTGTCACCCCAGTAAGGTAATTACATGGAGGGAGATTAGTAAGGAGATTACATGAGGAGGAGGCTTGTTACAGTGTGTCACCCCAGTAGTAAGGAGATTAAATAAGGAGTAGGTTTGTTACAGTGTGTCACCTCAGTAGTAAGGAGATTACATGAGGAGGAGGATTGTTACAGTGTGTCACCCCAGTAGTAAGGAGATTACATGAGGAGTAGGTTTGTTACAATGTGTGATCCCAGTAGTAAGGAAATTAAATGAGGAGTAGGTTTGTTACAGTGTGTCACCCCAGTAGTAAGGAGATTACATGAGGAGTAGGTTTGTTACAGTGTGTCACCCCAGTAGTAAGGAGATTACATGAGGAGGAGGCTTGTTACAGTGTGTCACCCCAGTAGTAAGGAGATTAAATAAGGAGTAGGTTTGCTACAGTGTGTCACCTCAGTAGTAAGGAGATTACATGAGGAGTAGGTTTGTTACAGTGTGTCACCTCAGTAGTAAGGAGATAACATGAGGAGGAGGCTTGTTACAGTGTGTTACCCCAGTAGTAAGGTAATTACATGAGGAGGAGGCTTGTTACAGTGTGTCACCCCAGTAGTAAGGAGATTACATGAGGAGGAGGCTTGTTACAGTGTGTTGCCCCAGTAGTAAGGTAATTACATGAGGAGGAGGCTTGTTACAGTGTGTCACCCCAGTAGTAAGGAGATTACATGAGGAGTAGGTTTGTTACAGTGTGTCACCTCAGTAGTAAGGAGATTACATGAGGAGGAGGTTTGTTACAGTGTTCCACCTCACTAGTAAGGAGATTACATGAGGAGTAGGTTTGTTACAGTGTGTCACCTCAGTAGTAAGGAGATTACGTGAGGAGGAGGATTGTTACAGTGTGTCACCCCAGTAGTAAGGAGATTACATGAGGAGGAGGTTTGTTACAGTGTGTCACCCCAGTAGTAAGGAGATTACATGAGGAGTAGGTTTGTTACAGTGTGTCATCCCAGTAGTAAGGAAATTAAATGAGGAGTAGGTTTGTTACAGTGTGTCACCCCAGTAGTAAGGAGATTACATGAGGAGTAGGTTTGTTACAGTGTGTCACCCCAGTAGTAAGGAGATTACATGAGGAGGAGGTTTGTTACAGTGTGTCACCCCAGTAGTAAGGAGATTACATGAGGAGGAGGTTTGTTACAGTGTGTCACCCCAGTAGTAAGGAGATTACATGAGGAGGAGGTTTGTTTCAGTGTTTCAGAATTCTGGAACCGTGAAGGATGTCAAGTTTTAGCTTAGACTTTTTTTTTTGCGCAAACTGGTGGGTTTATTAGAAATCTTTGGTGAGTTCCCATACTTTTTTTTCCAGGACTTGACCCCTGGGTAAGACTAAGATTCTGGTGACGCCAAAGTTGTATATGAGCTGAGGTTCCATAATGAACAGTCACTATGTGTGGGAGACTGGGCTGGCAGTGATTTTGTTTGTGACGCCAGGAGTGTGGGAGTGTGGTGGTGCTGTGGACCTGTGGTGATGCTGGTGAGTGTAGTACTATGTGAACTCCACTTATCATGACTCTAATGAAGCAGTTATCTGTATCAGGGCACTGGGAAATAAATCCTAAAACGCCAAGACTTTGGAAAACCGCTTAAACTTTACTAAACTGGCTGCAGATCTGTAACATACAATAGACAATTAAACTTTGTACAAACTTGAGGTAAAAGTTACACTGAAGCAGATGAACTTGGTGAATAGCCACTATCTCTGACTTTAAAGCAATAGAGAGACTTCTAGTATACTTGTAACTTTACCTAAGACTTGAGACTGACTTGGATACAGACTTGACTTGTCTTAAGATTAAGCTGACTAAAGTCTTAGACTGATTGAAGACTTTAGACTGGATTTTGACTTGCCTGACTTATTAACGGTTATTGTGGGGGGTTCCAATGTAAGTGCGCACCGCTAAGATCCCCATGGGGGGCAGTCCATGGCAACAAGAGAAGTCCATCTCCTTCACCTACGTTTCCTTGGGTATAGATGCCACTGACTGAAGAGCAACCCCAGATTCTATTCCATCATAGGGATAGGTGCGGCCTAGAGCTGCGGTACTATCTCGGCAGAGGGATACGACAGAGAGCACTTCAACATAGTCTGGATCAGCAATGGTGTTGTTTTGGGCCTATCCTTGTCAGGGTGGGGGATTTATCAAAACCTCAGCTTGCTTATTTCATTTTTGAAAAGGCTTCTGAAAAATGAAAGAAGCAATCTGATTGGTTGCTATGGGCAACTGGTCAACTTTTCCTCTGCACAGGTTTTGATAAATCTCCCCCAGGATGTAGAAATACAACCCCCCCCCCCCCCCCCCCCGTGAGCTAAGAAGAGAGTGACACAGGAGCCTCAGACTCTACACTGACTGTTAGGATTTCTTCCCCATCCCATACAGGTAGGAGGGGAACAAGGATGGCTTTTCTGATTGACAGCAGAGAACATGTGACTGACAGTTGGGATTTTCTTCTATATCCCAGAGGGATAGGGCGGCAACAGGGATGACTTTCCTGATTGGCTGCAGGAGACATGTGTCTATTCACCAGTTTAACCCTTTAAGGACAATGGACGTACTCCTACGCCCCCGTTTCCGAGTCCTTAAGGACCGAGGACGTAGGAGTACGTCCTGTCCATTCCCGGCCCCCCGTAGCCAGCTGGAGCGGAGCCGGTGCCCGATGCCTGCTGATATCGATCAGCAGGAATCGCGGCATATCGCCCAGGGGGGTCATGATGAACAATTCAGCCCAGCGATCTGCGGCGGATTCCGGGTCAATCAGGTCTCCAGTGACCCGGAATTACAGGCTGTTCGGGGCCGTCTCTGACGGCCCCGAACAGCCATAGCCAGCAGGGGTGAGGTGGCACTGGTGCCACCTCACGATCGCCCTGAATCGTCGGCCGGTTTACCGGCCGACCAATCAGGGCACTGCTGCGGGTGTCACTCCCGCAACCCGCTATGCCCCTCTTCCGGAGGACGTGATCTGGTGCGGGAAGAGGACCCCGGCAGCTGGGGACCCCGATCCCCAGCGTCCCTGTTGGGATCGGGGCCCCAGGAGCGGCGGCGGCGAGGGACTGACCTGCAGCGTGGATCAGCAGTTGGACGTGAGTGACAGCCTCCTGCTGTTGCTTAGCAACAGCTCCCAGCATGCAAAAAGGGCATGCTGGGAGCTGTAGTTATGCAACAGCAGGAGGCAGACCACCACAACTCCCAGCATTCGCTTATGGGCATGCTGGGACTTATAGTTTTGCAACAGCTGGAGGCACATTTTTTCTATGGAAAAGTGTACTTTCAGCTGTTGTATAACTACAACTCCCAGCTTGCACAATCAGCTAAAGTGCATGCTGGGAGTTGTAGTGGTGCATCTGCTTGTTGCATAACTACAGCTCCCAGCATGCCCGTTGGCTGTCGGTGACTGCTGAGAGTTGTAGTTTTGCAACAGCTGAAGGCACACTGGTTGTGAAACACTGAGTTAAGTAGCACACCAGTGTGTCTCCAGCTGTTGCATAACTACAATCCCCAGCCAAAGTAGTATGCCTCCAGCTGTTGCATAACTACAAGTCCCAGCATGCCCTTCCACTGTCTGTACATGCTGGGGGTTGTAGTTTTGCAACAGCTGAAGGCACACTGGTTGCAAAACCAGTGTGCCTCCAGCTGTTGCAAAACTACAACTCCCAGCATGCACTGATAGACCGTACATGTTGGGAGTTGTAGTTTTGCAACAGCTGGATGTTCCCCCTCCCCCCAATGTGAATGTACAGGGTACACTCACATGGGCGGAGGTTTACAGTAAATATCCGGCTGCAAGTTTGAGCTGCGGCAAATTTTCTGCCGCAGCTCAAACTGCCAGCGAGAAACTACTATGAACCCCCGCCCGTGCGACTGTACCCTAAAAACACTACACTACACTAACAAAAAATAAAATAAAAAGTAAAAAACACTACATATACACATACCCCCACACAGCCCCCTCCCCTCCCCAATAAAAATGACAAACGTCTGGTATGCCACTGTTTCCAAAACGGAGCCTCCAGCTGTTGCAAAACAACTACTCCCAGTATTGCCAGATAGCCACTGACTGTCCAGGCATGCTGGGAGTTTTACAACAGCTGGAGGCACTCTGTTTGGGAATCACTGGCGTAGAATTCCCCGTTGTCTACCCCTATGCAAGTCCCTAATTTAGGCCTCAAATGTGCATGGCGCTCTCACTTTGGAGCCCGGTCGTATTTCAAGTCAACAGTTTAGGGTCACATATGGGGTATCGCCGTACTCGGGAGAAATTGTGTTACAAATTTTGGGGGGTATTTTCTGCTATAACCCTTTTTAAAAATGTAAAATTTTTGGGAAACCAAGCATTTTAGGTAAACATTTTTTTTTCTTTTTTATATATGCAAAAGTCGTGAAACACCTGTGGGGTATAAATGTTCACATTACCCCTTGTTACGTTCCCCAAGGGGTCTAGTTTCCAAAATAGTATGCCATGTGGGCTTTTATTTGCTTTTCTGGCACCATAGGGGCTTCCTAAATGCGGCATGCCCCCAGAGCAAAATTTGCTTTCTAAAAGCCAAATGTGACTCCTTCTCTTCTGAGACCTGTAGTGCGCCAGCAGAGCACTTTTCACCCCCATATGGGGTGTTTTCTGAATGTCATTTGGAATACTTTGGTGGGTGCAGTTTTTATAATGGGGTCATTTATGGGGTATTTCTAATATGAAGACCCTTCAAATCCACTTCAAACCTGAACTGGTCCCTGAAAAATAGTGAGTTTGAAAATTTTGTGAAAAATGTAAAAATTGATGCTGAACTTTGAAGCCCTCTGGTGTCTTCCAAAAGTAAAAACTCATAAATTTTATGATGCAAACATAAAGTAGACATATTGTATATGTGAACCAAAAAAAATATTTTGGATATCCATTTTCCTTAGAAGCAGAGTGCTTCAAAGTTAGAAAAATGCAAAATTTAAATTTTTTTCATCAAATTTGGGGATTTTTCACCAAGAAAGGATGCAAGGTACCACAAAAATGTACCACTATGTTAAAGTAGAATATGTCACGAAAAACAATCTCAGAATCAGAATGATAACTAAAAGCATTCCAGAGTTATTAATGTTTAAAGTGACAGTGGTCAGAATTGCAAAAAATGCTCTGGTCCTTAAGGTGTAAAATGGCCTGGTCCTTAAGGGGTTAAAACAGTTAACCCTTGCCCAGCAATTAAAGTGACAGTATGCTGAGAACACTGAAAAATGAAATAAAATACTTTTTTATTTCAGAACTACATTAGGACTCAGACCTATAATAGAGACCACCTGATCATGTTACTGAACAGTTACTGCTCTGCACACAACATTTGCATACCAGGAACATCACATAAGACCTGCCATTTTGCTGTAGCCATCACAATTGGAACAATATGCTAGCTCGTACATAGCTTATACATATCATCAGGCTATTTAATCCAAAAATGAAAAGTTTCCTTTACATGTTGCAGCATTTTTGTGGTAATGTTGCTGTTTTTGTTGTGATTGTGGAAAATTTCAGTTAATACTGCAATATTACTACAATGTGTGGACACAGCCTAATGGTTCTCCACTTATAAGCTTTCAACAATGTTGTTTCTTTGCTAAAGTATATATACTGTATGTATGTGTATATTTTTGTATGTGTATAACTTTAATTCATATAACAGAAAAATACACATTTGAATCAAATTCTTAATTGTCTATGTATAGCCTCTTTTTCACATTTCTATTTTAGTCCTTATTCTTTACTTCCTATTGCCTTATTGAGTTTATTTTCTTTCACCTCAGTTTTTGACCCAATAACTTAAAAATGCTTCAAACCACTGGATTGCTGTGTGTCCATATCCAAGATGACCATGTCAATTACTTAATGTAACTCACACTGTTTAGTCTGATGTCAACAGTTTGGATAAATAGGAATGAATAAATTGTGCTTGTATTACAGTGCTCTTTGAACTACAGTTATTGCTTATCCAAATAATCTTAACAGGAAATGTTTATCTAATCACTTTTTCATCAAACAACAAGAAAACAAATCAAACAATGTAAAATACCTTATAAGAGCCTTAGGTCAGTGATAAACTTTAAGTCATAGATAAAATATGCAAAGTTACTCTGACTCTGATAAATAATAAACAGGAACAACCTTCAGCTTCATAGATAAAACTTTAATATTTTTTCCATCCTTAAAAAAATTAAAAAAAATTAAAAAAAAGTCACTTCAAAATCAATGCGTTTCAAAAGCTACGTCCCCCTACTTGATATGGGGTGCAAATAACATCCAAAACACATTCGTTTTATGTATTTTTTGTATGAAGATAGAATAAAGTATTTAAATGGGCACTGTCAGATCCAAACACATTGTATATGTTGTTTTTGATTAAAATTAAAGACTTTTTATATTATGGTTGTTTAAAATGTTTTGAATATTTAATAAAGAAAACGGTCCCTAAAGATCCCACCACTAGGGGTCCCCATACCTACTTGGACACTAACCAGTCCTGCAGCAGCATCAGGCTTGTCCATGAGTCATGGACAAGAGCTTTAAGTTTTCACCATTTATTACTTACCATATTTTTCGCTCCATAAGACGCACTTTCTCTCCCCCAAAAGTGGGAAGGAAATGTCTGTGGGAATATGTGTGCCGATACCCAGCATTTGCATGGTATCGGGGACTCGTTTAATGTCCCCGATACCAAGGCTGATACCTGCTGCTCCGCTGCCCCGTTCTGCTGTCCGCATCCCCGTTCTGCCATCCACATCCCTGTTCTGCTATCCGCATCATGGTGTCCTATGGAGGAACATGTGACACATATTTTACTCCACCTCCCCCCCTGCGCCCAGCGTAACGCTACGGAGGAAGGAGGAGTGACGTGTATGTCACATGCTCCTCCATAGGACACTATGATGCAGACGGCAGAACGGGGATGCGGAAGGCAGAATGGGGCAGCGGAGCAGCAACCGCATGTGAGCAACTACCGTGGGGGCACTGTCTACAAGGGGTGCCTGCTGTTTACAAGGGGGCACTGTCTACAAGGGGTGCCTGCTGTTTACAAGGGGGCACTGTCTACAAGGGGGGCCTGCTGTTTACAAGGGGGCACTGTCTACAAGGGGGGCCTGCTGTTTACAAGGGGGCACTGTCTATAAGTGGGGGGGGGCTGCTGTTTACAAGGGGGCACTGTCTACAAGGGGGGGCCTGCTGTTTACAAGGGAGCACTGTCTATAAGTGGGGGGGAGGCTGCTGTTTACAAGGGGGCACTGTCTACAAGGGGGGGGGGCTGCTTGTTTTTTTTCTTGTTCTCCTACTCTAAAACCTAGTTGCATCTTATGGTCAGGTGCGTCTTATAGTGCGAAAAATACGGTACACTGGAGTGTTGCCTGTGGTCTGAAGGCTTTCTCCCATGCTCCTTCTTGTACTTGTCCTTTTGTAACCACAAAATCTACTCACTTAACAGACGTTGGACACATTGAATGTTTGGGAATCCACATGGCAAATGAGGTTCTGTGTGGATAAATATACAGTTATGCACCAAGGTAATCTGAATACACCATATGAACCAGGGGAAGTATAACTGGGAGAGTCACTTGTAGAAAAGGTTTGAGTGTGCTTGTCATAGACTAAATAGATCATAGACTAAATAACAGCATGCAGTGACCAACCTGATGTTACTGCCTTGTATTAAAAGAGGAATGGACTCACAGAACAGGGATGTATTATTACCACTTTACAATGCTTTAGCATGTCCTCATTTGGAATATGCAGTTTAGTTTTGGACACCGATTCATTGAAAGAATGCTCAGAAGTATGAAAAATACATAGAAGCAATCTAATCTTTTCTGTAATGAGATATTCAAATAATTACGTTTAGACATTTAGTCTAGTGAAACATTAGTGAAAAATCAGCTGAATCAGGTGATATCAGTGGGACCAGTGGACCATTTAAAAGAAGGATCAGGCATATTGGTTTTAAACAACTTAAATATGGTGAAAAGCTGTTTCATTTAAAACCTCTCTCTTTGTCCAGGGAAAAAGTTCAATTCCCAGAGGCTATTAACAATTTTTGTTTAAACCATAAGAGCACTAGTCCAGCCAAAAACTGAAGTTAAGTCTTAGGGTCTGGGTTATAATTGACATTCATGGGAATCTCTATTTCATAAAGAAGAAGAATATGATTGAGTGGAATATATATAATTTGTAGTTGTTTTTCAATATATATAGAGTCTCCATTCCACAGGTGATATGCACTGCAAGGTGACATATATATCCTGATGCTACGTCGTCAGAGCATAAGTACTGGCAATTTGGAGGTACTTGGTCGGTCGATCTTGTCATTAGTGAGAAATAATGGCTTAGGGCATATAAACATCAGGTGAATACGTTTCTTTTGCCACATATTAAACATCCAGGATTTGCAGGAGAGGTTTGCTTTGGAGACTTGCTTCTACTCTGAACAGTTCCTGACATGGACAGAGGTGCCAGCAGAGATCACTGTGGTCAGGCTGGAAAGAACAACACAACCTCCTCTGGAACATACAGCAGCTGATAAGTACTGGAAGGATAAAGATTTTTAAATAGAAGTAATTTACAAATCTGTTTAACTTTCTGGCACCAGCTGATTTGAAAACATAAATTTTCCACTTATTTTCCACCGGAGTATCCCTTTAACCCCTTAACAATGCAGGACGTATATTTACGTCCTGCATTGGCCCCCATGATATAACGCAGGGTCACGCGGTGACCCCACGTCATATCGGGTCAGTCCCGGCAGCCATCAACGGCTGGGACCCGCGGCTAATACAGGACATCACCGATCGCGGTGATGCCCTGTATTAACTCTTCAGACGCGCGAGCAAAGTTAACCGCCGCGTCTGAAGTGAAACTGAAAGTATCCCAGCAGCTCAGTCGGGCTGTTCAGGACCGCCGCGATGAAATTGCGGCATTCCGAACAGCTTACAGGACAACGGGAGGATCCCTACCTGCCTCCTCGGTGTCCGATCGGCGAATGACTGCTCCGTGCCTGATATCCAGGCAGGAGCAGTAAAGCGCCGTTAAAGGGGTACTCCGGTGAAAACCTTTTTTCTTTTAAATCAACTGGTGCCAGAAAGGTAAACAGATTTGTAAATTACTTCTATTAAAAATTTTTAATCCTTCCTGTACTAATTAGCTGCTGAATACTACAGAGGAAATTCTTTTCTTTTTGGAATTCTCTCTGATGACATCACGAGCACAGCTCTCTCTGCTGACGTCATTATAATAATAACAATTCTTTTTTATTGTTGTCCTGCAAGGCAGCAGTGCTAACCACTGAGCCACCATCCTGCCCTTAGCATACATCTGCTATGCACGGTTGCTAAAATGGACGGAGATGTCAGCAGAGAGCACTGTGGTCGTGATTTCATCAGTGTTCCAAAAAGAAAGGAATTTCCTCTGTAGCATTCAGCAGCTAATAAGTACTGGAAAGATTAAGATTTTTTAATAGAAGTAATTTACAAATATGTTTAACTTTCTGGCACCAGTTGATTTAAAAGAAAAAAGGTTTTCACCGGAGTACCCCTTTAACACTGATCAGTGGCATGTTAATACATGCCAGTGATCAGTGTAAAAGATCAGTGTGTGCAGTGTTATAGTCCCCTATGGGGGTTATAACACTGCAAAAAAAAAAGTTTAAAAAAGTGTTAATAAATGTGATTTAACCCCTTCCCTAATAAAAGTTTGAATCACCCCCCTTTTTCCATAAAGAAAAACAACTGTGGGAATAAAAATAAACATATGTGGTTTTGCCGCGTGCGTAAATGTCCGAATTATAAAAATATATCATTAATGAAACCATACGGTCAATGGCGTACACGTCAAAAAATTCCAAAGTCCAAATAGTGTATTTTTGGTCACTTTTTATACCATTAAGAAATTAACAAAAAGCGATCAAAAAGTCTGATCAAAACAAAAATGGTACCGATAAAAACGTCAGCGCAAAAAATGAGCCCTCAAACCGCCCCATACGCAGAAAAATAAAAAAGTTAAAGGGGTCAGATTTTTAAACGTATACATTTTCCTGCATGTAGTTATGATTCTATCCAGAAGTACGACAAAATCAAACCTATAAAAGTAGGGTACAATTTTAACCGTATGGACCTACAGAATAAAGAGATGGTGTCATTTATACCGAAAAATGCACTGCGTAGAAACGGAAGCCCCCAAAAGTTACAAAATGGCGTTTTTTTCTTCAATTTTGTCGCACAATAATTTTTTTCTGTTTCACCATGTATTTTTTGGTAAAATGACTAATGTCACTGCAAAGTAGAATTGGTGGTGCACGAAATAAGCCATAATATGGATTTTTAGCTGGAAAATTTAAAGGGTTATGGCCAATCACCAGCCGCAGCGAAGTCCGACTCGGCCGGCGATAGGCTGAGCGGCAGTGTGAAAACTCTTCAGGACACAAAATTCTTCACTACACCGGCACCGTAAACATCACACTGCAGCCCAGCCTATGGCCGGCCGAGTCGGACTGCGCTGCGGCTGGTGATTGGCTGAGCGCAGTATGATTCATCCGACCACCGGCAACCAGGAAGTGGATCGCGGCGGAGACCGGAGCCGGTTACCGTAGGGCCCGGGGGAGCGGAGGAAGGTATGTACATCTTTATTTTTTTACTTCCGGCACTATGCCGGACAATTTTTATGTTCTGGAGTTCTCCTTTAAGGGGTTAAGGTCCTGCCACAGCATTTCAATTGGGTTGAGGTCTGGACATTGCACAGCCTGACTTTGGGTTCATTTTCTGGGACATCCACTTCTGGGAAGACTTTCAACTGTCTTGAATATTGCTAGATTGATAGGCAACAACAATTGGTTATCTAAGGGCTCGTTCACACGGCCGTCTGCCCCGTTAATAAATTCCTGTTATGAATCCGTTTGATAATTTTTCAGACGGGTTGCAAACGGCTGTAAAATAATCCCATTGATGTCAATGGGATTTTTTTTACAGTCCCTTATCACCCGTTTGCACACGTTTGCTTTTATTTTTTTTATTTTAATTTTTTTTGACGGGGGGAAAAGACGGTGCATCCAGTATTTTTTCTCCCATCAAAAATAACGGAATAGAAATGGATATTATAAATTTAACATTGAAGTCTATGGCAAACAGATGAGCCTTTAATGTCATTCGTTTGCACCTGGTTTATAATATCCGTTATTACTTCTGAGCATGCTCAGATGAGGTGACATAAGCAGACTCCTGCAGTGCTGAGGGACTACTACTACTCCCATCATGGAACAGACTTGTTTCCATTATGGAAGTAGTAGTTCCCCCGGGTGCTGGAGTCTGTCGGAGGCTGGGGAGGCTACATTACTGTACTACTACCCCAATCATGGAGTCTGTTCCATGATGGGGGTTTTAGTACAGGGGCTGAGAGATTGATTGCTCCGGGTCTCACTTCTGAGACTCGATGGGATCAGAAGTTATTAAAGGGGTTATCCAGAAAAAAACTTTTTTTTTTAAATATATCAACTAGCTCCAGAAAGTTAAACAGATTTGTAAATTACTTCTATTAAAAAATCTTAATCCTTTCAGTACTTATGAGCTTCTGCAGTTAAGGTTGTTCTTTTCTAAGTGCTCTCTGATGACACGTGCCTCGGGAACCGCCCAGTTTAGAAGCAAATCCCCATAGCAAATCTCTTCTAAACTGGGCGGTTCCCGAGACACGTTTCATCAGAGAGCACTTAGACAGAAAAGAACAACCTTAACTTCAGAAGCTCATAAGTAATGAAAGGATTAAGATTTTTTTTATAGAAGTAATTTACAAATCTGTTTAACTTTCTGGAGCCAGTTGATATATAAAAAAAAGTTTTTTCCTGGATAACCCCTTTAAGCAGGGGAGCGGGTGGCATGCTCCGCTCCCCTGCAATGTATTGAGTGTATTTTTACTTTCATATTTAAATCCCCGGCCGAGAGCCCTGAATGGCCGGCACCAAGTGGCCACTCAGGGCCACATATTTGATAAACGATCTTGATCCCCCATGCTGCCAAGTCATCTTATAGCGCCATTCCCTGCTGCTCATCTCCGTAACAGGACAGAGATGAGCAGCTGGGAATGGAGGGACGTGTCCCCCTGTGCGCTGTTATTGCGATTCATTCATTCACTGTCACCGGGAGTCTATTCCACACTGCTCATTTCTGTATGGTACGGGGATGAGCAGCAGGGAATGGAGGGACATGTCCCTGCTGTGTGCTCTGATTTCGATGAAAAATGTAGAGCAAGCAGCGGGGAATGAATCGGGCAGGTGGAAAATGGATCGTAATAGGGAATAGACTGGCAGCGGTGAATGAATGAAGCGCAATAACAGCACACAGGGGGGACAGGTCCCTCCACTTCCCGCTACTCATCTTTGTCAGGTACGGAGATGAGCAGCGGAGAATGGACTGACATGTCCCTGCTGTGCGCTGTGATAGCGCTAGAAGATGACCAGGCAGCAGGGGGATCATAAGTAAAAATACACTCCGCCCGCTCCCCTGTTTAATAACTTCTGATCGCATCGGGTGTCAGAAGGTAGACATGGTGCGATCAATCTCTCAGCCCCTGTACTACTACCCCCAACATGGAACAGACTCTGTTCCATGATGGGGTAGTAGTACAAACACTAATGTAGCCTCCCCAGCTGCCAACAGACTCCCGCAGCTGGGGAACTACTACCCTCATCATGGAAAATGTCTGTTTCATGATGGTAGTAGTAGTCCCGGCTGCGGGAGTCTGTAGGCAGCTGACTTTTCATACTAATGGATGAAAAACAGATGCAAAACTATGCCAGTTTGCATCCCTTAGTAGTATCGTCCATTTAGGAGGCAGTGATGGAAGAAAAGCGGGACGGAAGACAACGGTCATGTGAACATAGCCTAAGATCATTGCTGATGTATTTCCTCCTTGGCATTGTGTTAACACACATGGATGCTCCAGACCAGCAAGGTGCTTAAAGGGGTACTCCACTGGAAAACATTTTATTTTTAAATCTACTGGTGCCAGAAAGTTAAACATATTTGTATATTACTTCTATTTAAAAATCTTAATCCTTTCAGTACTTATCAGCTGCTGTTTGCTCCTCATGAAGTTCTTTTCTTTTTGAATTTCCTTTCTGTCTGACCACAGTACTCTCTGCTGACACCTCTGTCCTTTTTAGGAACTGTCCAGAGTAGGAGCAAATCCCCATAGCAAACCTATCCTGCTCTGGACATTTCCTAACATGGACAGAGGTGTCAGCAGAGAGCACTGTGGTTAGATAGAAAAGAAATTCAAAAAGAAAAGAACTTACTCTGTAGTATACAGCAGATGATAAGTACTGGAAGGATAAACATTTTTAAATTGAAATCATCTACAAATCTGTTTAACATTCTGGCACCAGTTGATTTAAAAAAAAAAAATTTCCAGTAGCGTACCCCTTTAACTTTCTGTTATACTGGCTGCTACTTGTCCTCTTTACTCCTTTGGAAGCAGTAAGGCTGTATTTTGGCTTAATTTTTTTTTATATATATATATATATATATAAATAATGATATAGTGGAATCTATTTTGTGTTATTGTTTATCTGTTGTTCTACCCTATTTTAACGAGTACCTTTCATCATAAATGTTTTTGATATGTTAGAGCTGATTGTATATAGAACAACTTTGTAACTGGATTTAATAAAAAAAATCTTTTTGAAAATGTGGCCACTAGGGGTCTCCCAAGGAGTCCCTGGCCGCAAGTTTTTTCATTGATTTTGGACTCACGCTGGCCTTGCAGTGAGTCTGAAATCGCAGCTCTGGCTGAGCACATAACAAGGTCAGCGCAACTCCCCGCCTGTCAATCAGACAGGCGGGATCGCTGTGCTTACACGGATACCCCGTACCCCGGAGGACAAGCAGGGATCTGTGTACTGAGGACAAGCAGGGCTCTGTGCAGTGAGGACAAGCAGGGCTCTGTACACTGAGTACAAGAAGAGCTCTGTACACTGAGGACAAGCAGGGCTCTGTACACTGAGGGCAAGCAGGGCTCTGTACCCTGAGGACAAGCAGGGCTCTGTACACTGAGGACAAGCAGGGCTCTGTACACTGAGGACAAGCAGGGCTCTGTACACTGAGGATAAGCAGGGCTCTGTACACTGAGGACAAGCAGGGCTCTGTACACTGAGGACAAGCAGGGCTCTGTACACTGAGGACAAGCAGGGCTCTTTACACTGAGGACAAGCAGGGCTCTGTGCACTGAGGAGAAGCAGGGATCTGTGCACTGAGGACAAGCAGGGCTCTGTACACTGAGGACAAGCAGGGCTCTGTGCACTGAGGACAAGCAGGGCTCTCCAAACTTATCAGAGAGAATTGTATTTAAATGCGCACTGTCACCAAACTTTTTTTTGATATGTTGTAGTACTTATGTACTACAACATATCTCTAATACAGATTCATTAATTTCTTTTTCATTAAAATAGTTTATCTTACATTTGAAAACCGGCCATTAGGGGTTTCCCTCCTAGTGGCCGACTGCAGCCTGGCGTGACGTCACGCTTGTATTCGGACTGATGCCAGCCGGGCAATCGGTCATAATTCATTCAGCCTGCGCTCGCTCCCTGCCTGTCAATCAGACAGGTGGGAGCAAGCGCATTGGCTCCCTGGCCACAGCCGCTGCTGCTGCCTCAGGACTCAGCACTTGAGTATGTCTTTTTGGGGGTGGGGGAGAGCGGGGTTCGGGGTAGCGCCACGGCCATGGCCATAACAGTTATTGTTTTCAACATGAGGGGGAGTGGGGTTCGGGGTAACGCCATGGCCATAACAAAGTTATTGTTTTCAACAAAGGTTGCCTCCAGTTGTTTCACCACTACAACTCCCAGCATGCCCTGACAGCCAATAGATGTCAGGGCAAGCTGGAGGCACCCTGTATAGATGAGCTAAGGGCGGAAGTCGGCCCCCCAAGAAGGCATCAGTGACGTTGTGCCTGCTGGGGAAGTCTGCCTGTCTACCTGGTAAGTGAGCACACTACTAGGTAGACAAAAAGGCATTTTTCAGATAGTAAAAAAAATGTAAAGGCAGGGAGGGGGTTAGGGATAGATGGGCAATAGGCAGGGACAGAAAAAAAAGGATGGTGGGAGCTACTCTTTAACGAAATTTATCTTTTTTATAACAAATTTTTTTTTTATTTTAAACAGGGATCAATGTATGTGTGCGGGCAGGGCACTAAAAATATAGATGACAATAATAAAAATGTAGTGTGTGTTTTTCACTTTTTATTCTTTATTTTTTTTAATTTTTTAGGTGGTAATACTACTCCGTGCATGGCACACACTGTTCCATGATGGGAGTAGTAGTACCTGTACTAATTGACAGATCTCCCAGGGTCCATTGCAAATCTTTTGTATAATTTATAGATGCGGCCGGCTGCTCTTCTATGGTCCCCTGCACTGCCGCATACATACACCAATTCATATTTCCCGCAGAGAGCTGTGATTGGCCAGATGGTTCCAACCAATCACAACTCTCTATGGGAAATATGAGTAGGTGTATATATACATCAGTGCAGGGGACCATAGAAGAGCAGCCGGCCTCCCGCATCTATTCATCTATTCATTATACAGGAATATCAAAGCGGGTGTCAGGAGTGGCATTCGCTGTGATCTTTCCTTAACTGCAATTACTACTGCTCCCAACATGGAGCACACTCTGCTCCATGCTGGGAGCTGTAGTACCTGCATTAATAGACAGTTCGCAACAGATGTCAGAAGTGACACTCACTGTAATCTGTCTATTAATGCAGGTACTACAGCTCCCAGCATGGAGCAGAGTGTGCTCCATGTTGGGAGTAGTAGTACCTGCAGTTAAGGACAGATCACAGTAGGTGTCACTCCTGACACTCGATGTGATCGTCCTATCTATTGCAGAGATGCGGAGCGGCTTTCTCCTGCGCTCTGCATCTCTGCGCTATACTCCGGCCGGCCAGTAATATGAATAGAACATCACTCATTGATATTTCCCTCTGAGAGCTGTGATTGGCTGCAACCATTTGGCCAATCCCCACTCTGGGTGGAAAATATTCACATCACTGGCCAGCTGAAGTATAGCTGGAGCATCGTTGTATAGAGCCCCTCCACATCTCTGCTATATTATGGACGATTGCATCAGGCGATATGTCTATTAGTACAGGTACTACTACTCCCATCATGAAACAGTCTGTTCCATGCTGGGCATAGTACTATCTAAAAAAAATTTAAAATAGAGAAAAAAAAATGCCTACTGCATCCTTTTTTTTTGGTACCCAACACATTTTGAAAAAAAATAAAATAAAACGCCAAAGGGGCCAAAAATGCAATTTCCACTCAAATGCAAAATCGCCAGAAAAATTCCAGAAAAAACGTCAGACACAGGAAATTGCACTGGCTTTTTTTCAGGCATTTTTTTTTCTGTGAAAAGAACGCAGGAAAAAAATCCAAGTGGAATCCTAGCCTTAGTCAGTAACAGTAAGGAGACATATGTTCAGAGCATCCCAAGAAGGAGGATCAGGGTGGAACAACATGGCATAAGTAGAAAAGGAAATTCAGTTTAGGGCCTCAGCACTCATATCCCTGAAAGATGTCATCCTTTTGCATAAGATTTAAAGTACTTGTGTTAGAAAGTTGTGCCTAGCAGTTTCAGGGTTTTCCTCTGGATTTAGGAATAGAAGTCAAGTTTTAGGGTCATGTGTGACCAGATATTAAATTCTTGGTTCTTGTAAAAATGACACTATAGTGCATGTTAGGGATGGAGAAGAGATGGGCAAATTGAAGCTGACAAAGTCAAAATTGTTTCCGAATTTCATGAAAAATTTGATTCTGAATGAATCCGAATTTCCTCGCGTTTTGTGGTAACAAATCGCTTCTTTCACTACATTTTGTGCGGGCCGTGGGGCTAAAATGGCTGCTACACATCAGTTGCCAGCCAGCCCTGATGTCACAGCCCTATATATTCGGCAGCCATTGCCAAAAAAACGGGCATTTCCCGGACGTTTTGCTGAGAGAGCAAAGACTGTGTGTGCGCACTAATCACCATTACTGACAATACAGATCTTTACAGAGGCTATTCCATTCACCTCAAGCCCACATTCATTCTGGCTAGAGAGAGAGCAGACACTGTGTGGTCACTAATCAGCATTACTGACAAGTTCAGATCAGCACAGGGGAAATCCATTGACCTCAAGCCCGCATCACTGCAGGCAGGCAGGGAGAGTTTAGAAGTCATTTCATAGTCTGCTAATCGAGATCATCACAGGAAGCGCTCCCCATTCAAAGACTGCAAGCAACCATAGTGCAGGTTGGGACAGTTCAGAGAGAGAGGGTATGCTTTTTTCTATTGCAACCGTACTGGGTCGTATTACTGTAAAAAAAAAAGTGAAATATATATGCACTCCGCAGATCCACATTTTTTTCTGGTTAAAGCTAATAGGAGACAGTAAGTGTAAAAGCACTAAAAGACATGAGCACTAGATTGTTAGATCAGCGCTTTCAAAAGGATCTAAATACTAAGCTGCCGGGTATGTTATATGGATTCCTGTAGGCCATAAAGAAAGAGTAAAAAACTGAAAGGATTAAATAAGTAAATACCAGCGCTATAGGGATAATGCGAAATAAGAAATAAATAAGAAAAGTATAAAAATTGAGATATGTCTCAGTAACCAATGTTGCATAAGAAATTCAGGACATCAATGGTGTTCCACAAGATTAAAGGATGAGGGAACTATAATAAAAATTATGTAAAATTGTATAAGAATTAACCTAAAATAGGGTGAGAGTCTGTAGATAAAGAAAGTATGCGTTTACATACCTATTTGGACGACTGACTGTTGCTTTTTCAAGGCTGCCCCTATTGAAGTGGCTGTGTGCAGGAAAAAGCGCAATAGTGCAAGACTATATGGGTAAATGATCACAGTATGCAGGGTCAGGTGCGTCTGCAGTATAATAATTGCTTGTGCAAAAAGCATGAAAAAAAATATTGATTTCGAAACACTTGTTTCATACCTATTTGTTGGCGAAAAAAGGATAGGACAACAAAGAGGTGCGGGTTCATCAAATTGCTAATATTGGCAAAGTGTTGTTGGCGATATTCATCTATAGGTAGTACAAAAAAATATTATTATTAGCAATTTGTATCATAAAAGAGGAACACTGTAAATCCTACTGTTAGGAATACACGTACTGATAGTATCACAGGTATCTTGTTTGTCCGCTATTAACTCCTAGTGCGTGGGGAACTTCATTCATATGCATCCCATTATCCTTTGATGGTATATAGTAGATAGTTGATGTCACGTCTTTATGGTTAATATCTTGATAGGGATACACAGAGAAAATACGTGAGTGAAAGTTCCTATTAGAATGCAAGGTCCTCTACTGTATATGAGGTTATACTGAGCGCGCTGTGTGGTTGCTATGGACGCTAGCAGCTCCGTATGCTGAGTGAAATGCCCAGCTAGCTTAATATAGAGAGGTGCGATAGTCTGCAGTCACACCACATTTTCCATGCAGTAATCACTGATATTGGAGGTGTTTGCAGATCCCTGCTCTTTTATACATGTAAATAAAACTGTTCTTTATCCTAGGTCCTGGGTAGTTATACAAAAACTTAGGGAAAGATAGACAAGAATCTGACTGTTAAATCAACAGGGAGCAGACCACTCCACAAGCAGAAAGGAAATACATCGGAACACCGCAGAGGACCCAGGAGGACCTGGGATTCAGGATAAGGTACCCCATACCTATATGTACAAGCACCCCTGGTAACACACGGAGTGAGGACCTTTTTTCCTTTTAGGCACGTGAGTACATCGGCAGAGTGTTGCACCCACATATCTGCTCCCCGTCGATTTAACAGTCAGAGCCTTGTCTATCTTTCCCTGCCTAAGTTTGTGTATAACTACCCAGGACCTAGGTAATTTGGAAAATTTGGCGAATCGGCCAAATCGAATTTTTGAAAAATTTGCCCATCTCTAGGCTTGAGAAACATAACAAAATGACTGTTATGAATGTTATATGTGGTAGATAGAATCTTAACTGTCCTGAGGTTTCCCTGTTTGTACATGTCAGATAGTATTCTACTTTCCCTTCATTCCAAAGATGTGTAAAGGCATTTTAAGAAGTGGTGAAGCAGGTGCCTAGAAGTCGGAGTGAGAGTAGAAATGCACAGGGGCATAACTATAGAGGGTGCAGAGAGCCTGAGGGGCCCATAAAGTCTATCTTTCCTAGGAGTAAACCAGTACTATAAATAAAGCATTATAACTGGGTGCCCTGGTATAGTTTTCGTGTTGGGGCCCAGCATCTTCAAGTTATGCCACTGCAAACATATCAGTCTTTGTGGATTCTCTGTTTCATATCAGTTTCTCTGGAGCGCAATTTTTTGTCTTTGTTTTTTTTTCTTATGTAGCATGTCAATATGAGGCATAGCTATTGGCCTGACTAGAGTCTTGATTTTCTGGATAGCCTTGTAACAATGGCCGCAGCCAACAGTCAGTGTGCAACATGTCCTCTGCTTACCTTGGCTGAGCTGCTTGCTCAGCTTCCCCTCCCCACTGCAGGCTCTGGACTTCCTCTGTACTGTTGCAGCGGGCAACATTTTTTAGCGCACCCTGTAGGGTCCACATACCGTCTCTTTAAAGATTCAAGGACATTGCAGTCCTCCTCCAATCTCTGAAAGACGCCACCTATATAACTTTGCTCCACCCGTTTCCTGATGCCTTAACATCATTGTACTTTCTACAAGCAAAGGTTCCTATGAGCATTGTTCCTGTGTTTGACCAAAGCCTGTTTCCTGACTCTGTCTCTGCCTGATACCCCTGTACTTCATTGGTCTTTTGTTTATGACCTGGACTGTCTACCACGCCTCTTCATTTTACGTGAGCTATCATCACCTTGCTGCTTCTGAGCTACTCAGCTGTGCTATTAACACCACCTCAGCTCTGCTACATCAGACTCTTTGCTATGCTCTTACTATCTAAATTTACAGCATCAACTCTCTTTCTGCCTGTATGCCAGCAGCCACTTAAGCGGTAGCATGTTATAGAGCAGGAAAAAATTCAGTATAATGATTGAAATCCCTGCTTATTCTATTCTTAGGAGTCCAGCAGACAGTGCAATTCAATGATAGGATTATCTATTGGACTCCTATGCATGGAAAGATTTTCCCACAAAAATATACATATTCTTAGCTGCACCTGCTTTATAATTTTAAGATGATATATTAGATAGAACTAGATTTAAATAAAACAAAAAAGGTATAATATAGTAAGCTATAACATGTGCAGATTAGATGGACCAGGTGGTCTCCTTCTGCTGACAATTTGCTATGTTTCTATCTTCAAGAGCCAGCACTTTAGCTAAATGGGAATTTATTAACATTTATGGCAGTTTCTGGCATAAAATAGTTGCTAATTTATACACATAGCTAATTTGTACAAAAACCTGCAAATTTTTGGCCAACTCACGACATGTCCACTACTGTTTAAAAAGGGAGCAGAGTTTTTTTGTTTTTTTTTTAGCAAGGGGGCAGGGCCACAATTTACTTAAATTTATTCCAATGACAAGTATAAATAAAAGTGGAAATCTACTCTAATGTATAGATCACATAGATTTCTAAGGCTGCCTCATGTGCAGCCACAGATGTACTAGATTGACTGAGCGGCTTTAGCCTAAGTTCATTGCCCCTGAGGGTATCTCCATGTGTGATTAAACATATTGGGAGGCTTTATAAAGTGTTTAAAACAGTAGTTTTCCTGTGTAATTATCCTTTAGTCCATTCTTCTGTTTAAAAATTTTTTTTGTACTGTACATTTTAATGGAGTCTTATTAAAAGTTTAAATTTTATGGGAAGCGGGAGTTTGGAACACTGCAGGATTATTCAAGTTTATATAAGTTACAAATAGGTGTGCCAGTAAGCCACAGTGAGTAAACACTAGCACTTCTAGAGGGGATCCTGCTGGGATTTAACCCCTGGCTCTATGAAATAAAAGTCAAGTATTAGTTGGTAATAGTGTGTGGGGAAACTGATACTTTTTGTAGAATTGGATTAATAACCTCTTACTAGATCCAGTGCAGAAAATATAGGTGGGATTTTACATAAGAGCAGCATATGAATCCCCCCTATATATTTTGTTCTCGTGTCTCAAATATAGCAAACAGATGATGCAAAATTCTCTAATGATGAAATATTGCCTTCTCTATTATCTATTATGTAAATATATATGCATGAATCTTTGGTAAGGGTTGATAAGGCTATATCCTTTCTCTCTAGAACATTGCCTAATTATTCAGTGTATTAGACTATTTTCTATAGTTTTAGAATCCCTATCCCTTAAATGGGCACTGTTGATCATTTTTGCTATTGAATTCCTTATGGTAAAAAAAAAAAAATCTTTCTAATGTACTTTGCTTAAAAAAAGAGGACGTTTTCTATGTTTTATTTGTGTTTAAAAAGCTGCCCCTAGGTGTCTCCCTACTTGTCCAGAGCACATTTTCCCCCCATTGTTTGCACAGACTTTGGACTCCTGCTGGCCTGGCAGAAGTCCAAAAGTAGGAAATGCTGAGGGATATGTGTGCAGCCTTTGCCAGTCATAGCTCATCGCACACACTGAACTGCTAGGGGCTGTGTGTAGCAGAGTGAGGGATTCAGTTCTCCCCTGTATGGCTTCAGATGATGTCACGACTGCTGGGTAACACCCCTTCCCAGTCTGTGAATCTGACTGAGCCTGAGCAGAAAAAAATAAAAATTAAGGCAGGGGGTGGTTTTTCATGATGGGGGCAGTGAACTGGGAGGACTATAAAATTTAACAAGATCATGAGAGCTACTCTTTAAGCATTCTAATGATGTCAGCTCACCCAGACTATGTTCTAGGGTTTCATTGGTCTCATGCACTCAACTCCTCATCACATTTATGTTTACAATTGTCTGGGTGAGAAGAAGAAAAAAAAAATAATAATAATAAAAAAAAAAAATATATATATATATATATATATATATATATATATATATATATATACCGTATTTATCGGGGTATACCACGCACCGGCCTATAACACGCACCCTCATTTTACCAAGGATATTTGGGTAAAAAAAGTTTTTTACCCAAATATCCATGGTAAAATGAGGGTGCGTGTGTGCGCGTGTATACCCCGATACACCCCCAGGAAAGGCAGGGGGAGAGAGGCCGTCGCTGCCCGCTTCTCTCCCCTGCCTTTCCAGGGGTCTAGAGCCCTGCTGCCGGCCCTTCTCTCCCCTGGCTATCGGCGCCGCTGCCCGTTCTGTCCCCCTGACTATCGGTACCGGCGCCCCATTGCCGGCGCTGATAGCCAGGGGGAGAGAAGCGGCGCCGACAGCCAGGGGGAGAGAAGGGGCAGCGGCACCCATTGCCGGCGCCGCTGCCCCGTTGCCTCCCCCCATCCCCGGTGGCATAATTACCTGGGTCGGGTCCGCGCTGCTGCAGGCCTCCGGCGTGCGTCCCCTGCGTCGTTGCTATGCACGGCGCGGCGCACTGACGTCATGCGCCGCGCCGTGCAGCGCATAGCAACGACGCCGGTACCGATAGTCAGGGGGTGAGAAGGGCCGGCAGCAGGGCTCTAGACCCCAGGGACCCTGCCTTTCCTGGGGCGGTATCGGCGTATAACACGCACATAGAGTTTAGGCTAAAAATTTTAGCCTAAAAAGTGCGTGTTATACGCCGATAAATACGGTGTATATATATATATAAAGGCTATTGTTGCCGAAACGTTGTATTTTTGGGGTAAATAAAGAAACCAGCTTATGAAGATCCTAGACCTATTGGTGCTGTGATTCCTGGACTTTGCACACATTAACACCAGGCTGGCTGCCTGGGTGTTTCACATGCACGAAGGTTGGTCCCCGGTGCTGTCTCACACCAACCCTTGTGTATATATATATATATATATATATATATATATATATATAAAAGGTAACATTGCGGCACTCCTCCAAATAGTGAAACAATGTGAATTTAAGTTTGAAAATGGTCCTATGGTAGGACAGAAACGTTGCTGTGATGTGAGCCAATAAATTCACATTGTTTCAATATTTGTAGGGCACTGTTACCTTTTTTTATATCCAGTGGACTTTAATCGAGTCTGTGCTGCATTATCTTGTATATACATGTGTGTGTTCCTGTACCCTTTTGTATATATATATATATATATATATTCCTTTTGCATGGTCTGATGAGGGAAATGTATGCAGATTCACTGTCCTCCAGAAGGGAGAAGACTACCTCATACTAGCCAAATCAAAGTCTCCGTAAAAAAGCTGAGTCACTCATCTAAGTAGTTGTTTGGGGTTCTTGACTCTCATCATTGCCGACCAGGGTACTGGTTGGCTAGAGAGATACCTTTGCTGCAGGACAGGGGGAGGGTTACTGACTATTATTTAAGATATTTGTTGTATGCAGACTTATTTTTAGTTACTGCTCTTTGGAAAAAAGTATGCAAATCTGCTTTCATCAAGAAAGACGAAAACTGTTTCATACTAGCCAAACCAGCCTCCAGCTATCTACAGATAGGTTACTCTTCCTCTTGGATGTGCTAGTAGAAGATAGCTTTCTTCCTTCTGGAGGTAAGTGATTTTGCATACTTTTTTTTCTTCACATCTAGCATTTCCTGAAAAAAAAGTTTCCTTACCACTAGTTCTATGGAGTATTTTACCCTCTCCCTTTTTCTCATGAACAATATGTATATATATACTGTATATATACACACACAGTTGAAACCAGAAGTTTACACTAACTATATATGACGACACATATGCATGTTTTTCTCACTACCTGACATGGAATCAAAATAAACCATACCCGTTTTAGGTCAATTAGGATTACCAAAATTATTTATATTTACCAAATACCAGAATAATGAAGTCAAAAGTTTACATACATTTCATTAGTATTTGGTAGCATTGCCTCTAAACTGTATGACTTGGGTTAATCGTTTTGGATATCCTTCTACAAGCTTCTCACAATAGTTGGTAGGAATTTTGGCCCATTCCTCCTGACAGAACTAGTGTAACTGAGCCATGTTTGTAGGTCGCCTTGCTCGCGCCTGCTTTTTCAGCTTTGCCCATACATTTTCAATAGGATTGAGATCAAGGCTTTGTTATGGCCACTCCAAAACATTGACTTTGTTATCCTTAACCCCTTAATGACACAGGACGTAAATTCTTAACGCACCAGGACGTACATTTACGTCCTGCATATGACCGCGACTCCCGGGGTGGTGCTCGCGTCACGCACGGCAGGTCCCAGCTGCTATCAGCAGCCAGGGACCCGCCAGTAATAGTGGACATGCACACTTATGTCCGCCATTAACCCCTCAGATGCCGTGATGAATACAGATCACGGCATCTGCGGCAGTGTGGTCAGAAAAATGGGTGATCAGATCGCTCGCATCGCTGCCACGGAGATCTGATCCTCCATAATGGCGGACAGAGGTCCCCTCACCTGCCTCCATCCGTCTCCTGGGGTCTTTTGCTCTGGTCTGAGATCGAGCAGACCAAAGCAGAATATCGCCATTAATACTGATCAGTGCTATGCCCTATGCATAGCACTGAACAGTATTAGCAATCAAGGGATTGCAGTAAATAGTCCCCTATGAGGACATAAAAAGTGTAAAAAAAAGTTTAAAAAAAAGTTAAATAGAAATAATTTGAAAAATCCCCTCCCCCAATAAAAATGTAAATTGTCCATTTTGTCCCATTTTACCCCAAAAAAGTGTAAAAAAAATATTAATAAACATATTTGGTGTCGCCGCATGCGTAAATGTCCAAACTATAGAAATATAATGTTAATGATCCCGTTCGGTGATCGGCGTAAACGTAAAAAAAAAAGTCCAAAAGTACAGATCACGGCACCAAAAATTAGCACTCATACCGCTGCTTATACGGAAAAATAAAAAAGTTATAGGTCGTCAAGATAGAGGGATTTTAAATGTACTAATTTGGTTAAAAAGTTAGAGAATTTTTTGTAGTACAATGGTACAATAATAGAAAAGTATGTAGCCATGGGTATCATTTTAATCGTATTGACCCATAGAATAAAGAAATCATGTAATTTTTACCGTAAATTGTACAGTGTGAAAACGAAATCTTCCAAAAGTTGCAAAATTGCGTTTTTCTTTTCAATTTCTCCACACAAATAGTATTTTTTTTATTTATTTCGCCATACATCTTATGGTAAAATGAGTGATGTCATTACAAAAGACAACTGGTCACGCAAAAAACAAGCCCTCATATTCGTCTTTGCATTAAAACATAAAAGAGTTATGATTTTTAGAAAGCGATGAGGAAAATCAAAAATGCAAAAATAAAATTGGCTGAGTCCTTAACCCCTTAAGGACCGGGGTTTTTTCCGTTTTTGCATTTTCTATTTTTGTTCCTTGCCTTTAAAAAATCATAACTCTTTCAATTTTGCACCTAAAAATCCATATGATGGCTTATTTTTTGCGCCACCAATTCTATTTTGTATTGACGTCAGTCATTGTGCCCAAAAATCTACAGTGAAACGGAAAAAAAAATCATTGTGCGACAAAATTGAAAAAAACCGCAGTTTTATAACTTTTGGGGGTTTCCGTTTCTACGTAGTACATTTTTCGGTAAAAATGACACCTTATCTTTATTCTGTAGGTCCATACGATTAAAATGATACCCTACTTATATAGGTTTGATTTTGTCGGACTTCTGGAAAAAATCATAACTACATGCAGGAAAATTAATACGTTTAAAATTGTCATCTTCTGACCCCTATAACTTTTTTATTTTTCCGTGTATGGGGCGGTATGAGGACTCATTTTTTGCGCCGTGATCTGAAGTTTTTAACGGTACCATTTTTGCATTGATAGGACTTATTGATCAAAAATGCACTATTTTGGACTTTGGAATTTTTTTGCGCGCACGCCATTGACCGAGCGGTTTAATTAATGATATATTTTTATAATTCGGACATTTCCGCAAGCGGTGATACCATATATGTTTATTTTTATTTACACTGTGTTTTTTTTTTTTTATTGGAAAAGGGGGGTGATTCAAACTTTTAATAGGTGAGGAGTTAAATGATCTTTATTCACTTTTTTTTTCACTTTTTTTTTTGCAGTGTTATAGCTCCCATAGGGACCTATAACACTGCACACACTGATCTTTATCATTGATCACTGGTTTCTCATAAGAAACCAGTGATCAACGATTCTGCCGCATGAGCAGAGCAGGCACTGAGCAGTCATTCGGCGATCGGACAGCGAGAAGGCAGGTAGGGGCCCTCCCGCTGTCCTGTCAGCTGTTCAGGATGCCGCGATTAGCTGCGGCTATCCCGAACAGCCCGACTGAGCTAGCCGGCCACTTTCGGCCGCGGCTAAAGGGTTAATAGCGCGCGGCGCCGCGATCGGCGCTGCGCGCTATTAGAGGCGGGTCCCGGCTTCACTATGACACCAGGCCCGCCGTGATATGACGCAGGGTTACTGTGTAACCCCGCATTATATCAGGAGAGCAGGACCAAGGACGTACCAGTACGTCCTTGGTCCTTAAGGGGTTAAGGCCCAAATGGGCTGGGTCCAGGAACAAAATGCTGCCACCCACGTGTTTCACAGTTGGGATGGTATTCCAAACAGTTAAATTTTTGTTTTGTCAGACCACAGGACATGTCTCCAAAAATGTAGGTCTTTGTTCCTGTGTGCATTTACAATCATTAATCTGGCTTTTATATGTATCTTTTGGAGTAATGGCTTCTCCCTGGCAGAGTGGAGTAATGGCTTCTTCCTGGGCCATGTTGATACAGTACTTGTTTCACTGTGGATAATGACACAATCTTACCATCTGCCACCAGCATCTTCACAAGGTCTTTTGCTTTTGTTCTTGGGTTGATATGCACATGTCAGACCAAAGGACGTTCATCTTTAAGACACAGAACCCGTCTCCTTCCTGAGCGATTTCCATCTTGTTTATACTTGTGTATAGTTGTTTGTACCGATGAATGAGGCGCCTGCACGTATCTGGAAATTGCACCCAAGAATGTTCCAGACTTGTGCAAGTCCGCAATGCTCTTCCTGATATCTTGGCTGATTTCTTTAGACTTTCCCATGATGTTACACACAGGAGCAGTGTGTTTCTGGTGTGCATTAAAATACAGCCACAGGTGTGTCTCTAAGCTTCCAAAGACATGACATCATCATATGGGCTGTCCCAAATTGTTTAAAGGCATAGTAATCCTTGTGTATGTAAACTTTTGACTTTGCAGAAAGTAATAAAAATGCCTTAAAAAAAACTCTCTCTCTCATTATTCCGGCATTTGGCAAATATAAATAATTTTGATAATCCCAATTGACCTAAAACGCATGAGGTTTATTCTGATTTCATACCAGATAGTGAGAAAAATATACATATATAGGGAGATTTATCAAAACTTGTCCAGAGGAAAAGTTGCTGAGTTGCCCATAGCAACCAATCAGATCGCTTCTTCTTAGATCTTAAACTGCTTGTATCACATGCATTGAATTCCCAGTGATTTTTGCCAACAGGTCAAATGATATAGTAAGCAACATGGGGGAGATTCATCAACACTTGTGAAGAGGAAAAGTCTAACAGTTGCCCATAGCAACCCATCAGATCGTTTCTTTCATTTTTGAAAAGGCCTCTGAAAAATAAAACAAGCAATCTGATTGGTTGCTATGAGCAACTGGTCAACTTTTACTCAGCACAGGTCTTGATAAATCTCTCCCATGGTACTTTAGGGAGTAGTTCTCATAACTATACAGATTTAGAAGGAGCCTCTGAATAAGTGAGTGTGATGTTTAGACGACTGTATTATTTAGTGGTGACCAATGCCTTCATGAATGCTTCCTTTCTGACAGGCTTACTTCTATTAGTCTTTTTGCTGTTTAGTTGCAAATCTTAAAGGGGTATTCCAGGCTAAAACTTTTTTTTATATATCAACTGGCTACGGAAAGTTAAACAGATTTGTAAATTACTTCTATTAAAAAATCTTAATCCGTCCAATATTTATTAGCTTCTGAAGTTGAGTTGTTGTTTTCTGTCTAACTGCTCTCTGATGACTCACGTCCCGGGAGCTGTGCAGTTCCTATGGGGATATTCTCCCATCATGCACAGCTCCCGGGACGGGACATCATCATTGAGCAGTTAGACAGAAAACTTCAGAAGCTAATAACTATTGGAAGGATTAAGATTTTTTAATAGTAGTAATTTACAAATCTGTTTAACTTTCCGGAGCCAGTTGATATATATATAAAAAAGGTTTTGCCTGGAATACCCCTTTAATGAAGGAGATTTATCATTCTTTTCAAACGTATAGCTTTTATATGACAATTTATTTTTTACTTACTTTTGCTTACATGCGACCTATTTGTCAAATAGTCGCACAGCCTTGATAAATAAATCACAAGTAAGCAAAACCCGGGAAATCCGCTTACTTAAAGCAGAAAAGTTTTCCCTTATGTTAATAGCCGAAGTTCTTTATCTATCCTTTATAACCAGTAGCGTTGCTAGAGAGTGATGGGAAGGGGGCGTACTGCATCGGGTGACACCCTGACTGGCCTGGCACTAAATAGCTGCACTCCAACTATCCTGCAACAACCCATCCACCCTCCTCAGAAATTAAAAAATATTAAAAACATACTATGCCGCACCATGAAGATCCGTACTCTGGAGGCTTTTTTGTTTAATTTTGAGCCCGAATTTTGTGAGGTTGGTGGGCGGAGTCTTGTGTCGCTGCGCTGAGGCCGGAGTTTACGTCAGGAAAGAAGACAGCGCAGCATCAACAGGCATATAAACAATAGTGAAGCCACAAAAAAAAACGGCTCAGTACGTTACCCACCCCAAAATGTGGATGAAGCTGTGGTGCCACATATGGGTTTTTTACGTAGTCTGTAAAAATTCTTACATTGTTATTTTATGCCTTATTCTATTTTAACACAACTTTAATTTTTAAATGTTGTCGGTACGCCAGCATCTGCGTGTCCTAAAATTAACAAGGTGTGCTGTGTGTATTTTTAACCTTAAAATTTATAGTTATTAGTTATATAATAAATGTTTTCTATCATTAACATTAACATTAATGTAGTAGCTTTGTTTCATGATGCAGAACAAGAAAAGTTGTTAACCCCTTAAGGACTCAGGGTTTTTCCGTTTTTGCACTTTCGTTTTTTCCTCCTTACGTTTAAAAAATCATAACCCTTTCAATTTTCCACCTAAAAATCCATATTATGGCTTATTTTTTGCGTCGCCAATTCTACTTTGCAGTGACATTAGTCATTTTACCCAAAAATGCACGGCGAAACGGAAAAAAAAAATCATTGTGCGACAAAATCGAAAAAAAAACGCCATTTTGTAACTTTTGGGGGCTTCCGTTTCTACGCAGTGCATATTTCGGTAAAAATTACACCTTATCATTATTCTGTAGGTCCATACGGTTAAAATGATACCCTACTTATATAGGTTTGATTTTGTCGCACTTCTGGAAAAAATCATAACTACATGCAGGAAAATTTATACGTTTAAAAATGTCATCTTCTGACCCCTATAACTTTTTTATTTTTCCACGTATGGGGTGGTATGAGGACTCATTTTTTGCGCCGTGATCTGAAGTTTTTATTGGTATGATTTTTGTTTTGATCTGACTTTTTGATCACTTTTTATTCATTTTTTAATGTTATAAAAAGTGACCAAAATACGCTTTTTTGGACTTTGGAATTTTTTTGCGCGTACGCCATTGACCGTACGGCTTCATTAATGATATATTTTTATAGTTCGGACATTTACGCACGCGGCGATACCACATATGTTTATTTTTATTTTTTTTTACACTGTTTTATTTTTCTTATGGGAAAAGGGGGGTGATTCAAACTTTTATTAGGGAAGGGGTTAAATGACCTTTATTAACACTTTTTTTTTACTTTTTTTTTGCAGTGTTATAGGTCCCATAGGGACCTATAACACTGCACACACTGATCTTTCATCCTGATCACAGGCGTATATTAACACGCCTGTGATCAGCATTATCGACGCTTGACTGCTCCTGCCTGGATCTCAGGCACGGAGCAGTCATTCGTCGATCGAACACCGAGGAGGCAGGTAAGAGCCCTCCCGGTGTCCGATCAGCTGTTCGGAACGCCGCGATTTCACCGCGGCGGTCCCGAACAGCCCGACTGAGCAGCCGGGATACTTTCAGTTTCACTTTAGAAGCGGCGGTCAGCTTTGACCGCTGCTTCTAAAGGGTTAATACCGCACATCGCCGCGATCGGCGATGTGTGGTATTAGCCGCGGGTCCCGGCCGTTGATTAGCGCCGGGACCCACGCGATATGATGCGGGATCGCGGCGCGATCCCGCTTCATATCGCGGGAGCCGGCGCAGGACGTAAATATACGTCCTGCGTCGTTAAGGGGTTAAAGTGGTTGTTAATTTCTTTTTCTGCAGACGTATGCACTTTCTGTTAGCCAGGTTGAACCTGGAATACATATGCGACTTTTAAACGTAGATGCAACTTTTTTTTCTTCATAAATAGCGACTATTGCATTTGATAAATACATGACGACTGCAAAGTAAAAAAAAAATGTACTACCTGAGCAGATTTCAGAAATGTGCTATGGAATAAGCAAAAATCAAAAAGTCACATGTGCGCAAGTACGTGCAACTTTTTTACGCAAAAAAAAATCTACTACGGAGCTTAATAAATCTCCTTCGATATGATTGTTTAAGTCCATGTGATGCTACTATCCTAGCCTAAACTTGTGAACATATGTTCTGTCACCAGCTTTCAGTATCTCCATTTTAAATGTAACAAATATTTAAAAGGCTATGTAGAGCTTTACAACCAATGAAAAACCATGAAAATGTTGCAAATAGCTTTTTGAGCTTCCTACCAGTTTGTGACTATGACTCATATGCAGAACTTCTTGTCTCAGTGATAAGGTAACAAGGGAACCATGTGTAGTCTTATCCTGAAATTATAATCCCTTCCATCTTTCCTCCACACCTTGCTAATTAACCAAACATGAATACACATTAGTGAAAAGTCATCTGAATCTGTCATTTTTGGTGGGACCAGCCGACATGTTTGATGTGTATGAGGGCCATCTGACTCTTTCCTGACAGATGATGTTGGGGAGAGAATAAATGATGAGTGTAACACTCATGTTTCAGAAGACACGAACTCCGGTGGATGTGGATCCGCCGGACCTGTGTGACAGATGACTCGGACCGTACCAGGTAGCAGAGTCTAAAGTGCCGCTGGTTTTCACCAGAGCCCGCCGCAAAGCGGGATGGACTTGCTGCGGCACCCTGGTCGCTACCCCCTGCACGGCTCGACCACACAGGCGGCTGAGGAGATGCGAGGCACAGGAGGGATAAGGCAGCTCATAGTCATGATAGCAGAAGGTCAGGGCAGGCGGCACAATAGCGTAGTCAGGACGTAGCAGGAGGTCAGTAGGCAGGCGGCAGAGGAGCAAGATCAGGTCACAGAGCAAAACATCAGATACACGGCAAGACGATACTCAGGAATACTTTCTCTCAGGCACAATGCAAAAAAGATCCGGCATCGAAGTGTGGAGGGTGGAGGAATTTATCAGTGAGCTACAGGTGAATTACACTAATGAGCACACTGGCCCTTTAAATCTTAAAGCTCCGGCACTCGCGCGCCCTAGGGGACGGGGACACGCGCGCGGGATCAAAGGGGCAGAGGCTGGGGCAGGAGAAGCACCAGGTGAGTGATGGACTGGGGCTCGCATGCGGGTGCGTCCTGCGATGCGAGTCCAAGCCCCGCCGGAAGCAGCAGGTAACGGGACCATGCACTCACGGCCAGCGCATGCAGCCGGAGCTCATAACGTAACAATGAGTATGTTCGAGTTTAACAGCCTGACCATTTTGTTTTGGGAGATTGTCACCACCAGAGTGTCTGGCAGTGGCTTATTTGCCTCCCTCTTCTGGAAACACCTGAACATTCAAGGGGGAAGAGTGATATATCTTTCAGGCATACAATTGTTTGGTCAACAGCAATTTAAGGTGTATATGTATACGTGTTCATAGGACCTTTAACCACAAGATAATGGTGATATTTTGAATGAAGACTGTGAAAATTAAGTACATTTTTCATGGTTAATATATTTAAAATGGTTGTGAAGGTGGGTGTAGCCTTTAAAAAAAAAAAAAACTATTTCTCTGAATGTTGCAAAAAAGAAATTAATTTAAAAAAAAAAGCATATTAATAAATGCGAACATAAATATAAATGAGAAGAAGGATTAGAAAAGGGCTTGGGAAGCTGTCTCCGGGATGTTTGGAATTCAAATCCCAGCCCTGAGTTTATGTTTTACTTAGTTATGCAAAAACAAACAAGAAATAAACATTGAAAGGAATGTAGTCCTATTCACAGGATGCTTCTGGACTATGTCTTGCTATGAATTTTAGCAGCAGATTATAAGAATAAAACATGGACATCAAGAAAATGTGATCTTGGGGTAATGCATTTATCTCTTCTTCCGTTACATGTAAATGACTTGCTTTTTAGATCTTTACATTTCACGCAGATTAGCAGCAAAAAAGACCCATGCTTTTCAGGTCTGGCTTTGAGTGTTGACTCATAAAAGGAGACAGGATGACACACAGAGAAGAAGATTTGATATACTAATGTGGTCATTTATCAAAGTCTCCCAGCTGAAAACTACAAGGATAAAAATCACCAGGTTATTTAGCCAAATTAATCCATTAGTCTCACTGGACTACTTCCAGAATTATTCTAATATAAAAATGACAATAAATCATATATGTTCTCAAAGCTTATCCCACAGTCTCAGTTCTTGGAATAAAGGAACTTGAAAAAACTGGTAACTGTTCTACTCATTCTTGGAACCAAGAATTGAACTTGTTAAATTAAGAGTTAAAGGGTTATGCGAGCATTTAGGATTGATGACCTAGCCATGACATTAAAGGGGTATTCCAGGCAAAAACTTTTTTTATATATATCAACTGGCTCCGGAAAGTTAAACAGTTTTGTAAATTATAGGAAAAAAATATATATATATAAAATATATAAAAACCAGTCCTCTAAAGCACTAGGGGTATGGAAAAAGAAAATGAGTGAATAGAATGTGGATCCAATTGTTTTAGTGAAAATAAAATTGTGTTTATTATGTAGAACAATATAGTATACAGCCAATCACCTGGCAGGGCCCTGGCAGGTGAAAGGCAATAAAATGCTGAAGTTAAAGGGGTATTCCAGGCAAAACCTTTTTTTATATATATCAACTGGCTCCGGAAAGTTAAACGGATTCGTAAATTACTTCTATTAAAAAATCTTAATCCTTCCAATAGTTATTAGCTTCTGAAGTTTTCTGTCTAACTGCTCAATGATGATGTCACGGGAGCTGTGCATGATGGGAGAATATCCCTTGCATGAAGGGAGAATATCCCCATAGGAGCTAGACAGCTCCCGGGATGTGAGTCATCAGAAAGCAGTTAGACAGAAAACAGCAACTCAACTTCAGAAGCTAATAACTATTGGAAGGATTAAGATTTTTTAATAGAAGTAATTTACAAATCTGTTTAACTTTCCGGAGCCAGATGATATATAAAAAAAAGTTTTGGCCTGGAATACCCCTTTAAATCACTTAACTATCCTATGGATAGAACATCAATTTAAACTTTTAATATAGATGGTTAATTTCTTGGTTACAAGATCAACAAGAAACTAGTGAAGCCGTTCTGCAGGAAGGTTGAAGAAACCACTAGGGTTTACTATAAAAGGAAAGTAAGTTGTATATAAAGACATTTTCCTTTAAAGGTATAAAGAAACTATAAGTATAGAAAACACAGAGTTGTATACAATTAGGAAGCAAAATCATAGTGTAATTGTCATTCAAACCTTACATTTTTTTTGTTAGTAGTGCCAGCAATTTAAAAACACTTTGTTATGTACAGTATTACTGTTTCTTACTCCCTTCAGTGCATTATTACCTCCTGAAATTCTGCCCCTTCCCCTACACAATCTGAGTTTTGTCATGAGTAATCCGTCTTTACTCACTGTGTTCAGCGGGATGGCGGTTTTCTCTGTGGTTAGCTCTTTCTTCCTTTTCATCACTTTTATGTGATGAAAATGACAGAAATACCTGATGCTCAGCAACCTTGAGTAGATGGTGAACTGGTGCACTCAGGAAATGTTAATATAGTATGTACAAAATGTTTTTAAATCAGGGAAGAGTGAAGCCCTAAACTCACCCACTCCCACTTGCCCTGCCTACTTGCGTACCCACCCTAGGCGACGGGTTCACAACCATGGTGGCAGTCCCTGCCTGAATATGTGCAGGTAGTCAAATGCCAACAAAATAAACCATAATACAGACAGAGGTTGGGACACTGTATGGAGTCACACACACACTAACAGAAATAATAACTAAACATACACACACAATAAGTCACAGTCCACAAGCCATGTCAATACCAAGAGATTATAGAAATGCCAAATCGCAGAAACAGGAGAAGAGTCAGAGAGCGGAGCCAATGGGTCAAATTTGCCAGCAATACCAGATACAATACAAACTAGGAATAAGAGCTCTTTTGCAGGCAAAGTATGAGAGCAGACTGCCAGGTTAAATAGGAGCCAGACCAGGTGCTCTCATCAGGGACAGCTGATGAGTCCAGGCAGCTGGGCTATAGCCCAAGAACAAAAACAAAACAGACAGAACTGTCAGAACCGTTTAACCTCATGGGTTCTGACAGTACTCCCCCCCCCCACATTTTAGAAGGGGCCACTGGACCCTTCAATTTGGGTCTGGGTATGTCCGATTGAGAGTCGTGAAATATTTTTACCAAGGTGGAAGTATGAATGGAAGAGGCTGCAACTCATGGCCTCTCCTCCAGACCACACCCTTTCCAGTGAACCAAATATTGGACAGAATTTTGCACCCAACGACTGTCCAATATTTTGGAGACCTCATACTCCTGTTCCCCATCAATCTCAACTGGAGGAGGAGGCACCGAGACTGGAGACTGGGTAGGAAAATACAATTTTAATAAAGAACAGTGGAACACATTATGGACCTTTAATGAAGTAGGTCATTTTAATCTGTAACACAGTATCTCATAAGGCCCAATACCGGAAAAGCCAATTTTTAGATGGAACCTTGAGACGTAAAATCACCTACTTTAAATTTAATGCCACAAATACGTCTCTTGTTGGCAAATTTAGTTTGTACTTCTTGGCCATTTCTCAGGTTTTTCTGAACCTGGGACCAAACTGTGCACAGTTTACTCATGGTAGTCTCGACTTCAGGATTATCATTATCAGTATTGGTACAGGAAGAAAACCGCGGATGAAATCCATATACACAGAAGAATGGTGACATACCAGTAGAAGAATTCTCTTGATTATTCAAGGCAAACTCAGCAAGAGACAGAAAAGATACTCATTCATCCTGTCTATCTGGTACGTAACATCTAAGGTACTGTTCAACATTTTGATTCATCCTTTCTGTTTGACCGTTAGATTGAGGATGAAAAGTGGGAAAAAAAGGCAATTCAACACCCAACTGTTTATAAAAAGCTTGCCAAAATTTAGAAACAAATTGTACCCCTCGATCAGACACAATATTTTCTGGAACCCTATGGTATCTAATAACACGTCTTAAAAATAAATCGGCAAGAACTTTGGTCGAAGGGAGATTTTTCAGAGGAACAAGAGGACACTGTTTACTGAAACTGTCCACCATCACCCACAGAAAAGTTTTTCCCTCAGATGGAGGTAGATCAGTCATAAAATCCATAGAAAATTGAGTCCAGGGCCATTTGGGAATGGACAATGGACACAACTCTCCTGCGGGATGTGTTCAAGGAGTTTTTGCTCAAGCACAAATTTCACAAGAAGCAACAAACGCCTCCACATACCTGTTGAGAATTGGCCACCAGTATTTCCTTTGAAGAAATTTCTTTGCACCCCGAATGCCAGGATGACTTGCTAACTGGGAACAGTGAGACTCTTCAATAATACGGAGGCGAAACTGGCTAGGTACAAAGATCTTGCCTCTAGGAATCTTTGGAGGAACCAAGCCTTGATTATTCAATATATCAGAAGTTAAATCTGTGGGCACTGCAGAAATAACCACACCTTCTGGGAGAATAGTCTCTGGATTAGAATCAATAGGCTGAGAAGCACTGAAACTCTGAGATAAGGCATCAGCCTTGACATTCTTAGTACCCAGATGGTAAATAATAAAAAAATTAAACCGAGTAAAGGACAAGGCCCATCAAGCTTGATGACGATTGAGACGTTTGTCAGATTCAAGGAAGGTTACATTTTTGTGGTCAGTTATTACTGTAACCTGATTAACTGCCCCCCTCAAGAAAATGTCTCCACTCCTCAAAAGCCCACTTGATTGCCAAAAGTTCTCAATTTCCTACATCATAGTTTTGTTCAGCTGCGGAACATTTTCGAGAGAAAAAGGCACAAGGACGTAACTTAGTCAAAGAAGCAGTTCCCTGTGACAATACCGCTCTAGCACCAACTTCAACAATAAAGGGCTTGGTGTGATCTGGTTGGACTAACATCGAGCAGAGATGAAACATCCCTTGAGATGTTCAAAAGCTGCCTCTGCCTCCAGAGACCAGTTAACCAGATCTGCCCCTTTGCGAGTTAAATCAGTCAATGGTTTTGCAACGATAGACATTTTATTTATATACATTTTCGGTAGTAGTTCACAAAGCCCAAAAAACTTTGTAACTGCCTTTAAAGAAGTAGGCCGCACCCAGCCAGAAACTGCCTTAACCTTTTCATGATCCATTTTAAAATGTCCTGTAGTTAAGATCTACCCCAAAAATTGCACCTCTTTGACACCGAAGACACACTTTTCCTGTTTAACAAATGATTTGTTTTGACAAAGTACCTGGAGAACAGAACGTATATGATTTACTTGAGATGACCAATCATGAGAGAAAATCAGAATGTCATCTAGGTAAACTACTAGGAATTCTTCCAAAAATTCACAAAAAATATTGTTGACCAAATTCTGAAAAACTGCTGGTGCATTACTGAGACCAAAAGGCATTTCCAGATATTCAAAAAGACCTTCGGGGGTGTTAACCCCTTGCCGCAAATGGACGTTCATTAAAGGGGTTTTCCAGGAATTTTTTTGATTTAACTATGCTACAGGGGCTGTAAAGTTAGTGTAGTTCATAATATAGTGTCTGTACCTGTGTGTGACGGTTTTCTCACAATTCTTCTGTGATTTTCACTCCAATATTTATTTTTACCAGCATACAAAATGACTGTTGTCTCAGATTTTTCCCAGCATGCAATGCGGCCGAGACCTGACTCACTAGTCAGCTGATGCTTCAATGGGTGGAGGGATCGCTTGGTGGGAGAGAGATCAATCTGCAACAGCTGTAGGCACTCTGATTGAATACCACACTGATTTGAATGGATGCAGCTCATTTATGTTTCAATGGTTGGGGTGGCTGATGTGTGGGAGGGAAAAAGATGGAATTGTGGGATTTGTAGTCAAAAAAAGAAAAGCCAAACAGGAAATACCAGTTCACAAACAGCTAGCCACAGTATTATGGTAATCTCACAATACAGACATTTAGCCTCAAGACAAGCACAGATCAGCAGGTGAGCGTGCATTATACTCTGTGGGTCCCGGTTGCTATAGGCAACCAGGACCCACGGCTAATGCCGGAAATCACCGATCGGGCTGTTGTCCGGAAATAACCCTTTAGACACGGTGATCAAACTTGCTCGCCGCATCTAAAACGAAAGTAAACATTGCCGGTGACTTTGCTGATCTATACCCACACTTAGATTACAGTATATCTGTATTTGTCAGAATCTGCACTAATATTTATTACATGCAATGAGAGAAGAGTGTATTCACTCGGACCACAATTAATTATACCAAGAATACAATTCTGAAGTCACTTGTATTATTGTGGACACTTTATACTAATTTATACCATTGTACTTATATTATTGTTTTTATATTGTTTTATTCCATTACTTATACACTGATTTTATCTTACACTATCTGTAGTCTAGCTGACCTACAAGGGCCCTGTAGGTCACAGACCACTATAATATTTACTATTTATTAATATCATTTTTTCTATCAATTGTACAATAATAAATCAATTTTACAAATAAATTAATTTTATATCAAATATTCACAGACCTTTGAGCCACAATTTCTTTATTGTATTTTTGCTAGACACCGTGGGTGTAGGTGTCATTTGGGCAGCTCAGGCCGTGGGTTAACAGATTGGTAAGAGCCTCTCCAATCCCCTTCTATTGTGATCTTCATGTCAGAAATTGTGCTACCTGGCCCCGGAGGGACATCAGGGCCCGCCTCGGCCGGTGATTGGCTGGGGGGAAGTATGACACACTGGACCCCAATGTCACTCAGGGCCAAGGCGTCACAATTTCTGACATAAAGAGGATTGCGGCCGGATACCGAAGCAGGACGCCGGAGGCACCGCAGGAGAGCTGGAGGTAAGTAAAGGTTTGTTTTTTTGTATACTGCACAATGGCCAAAGGTCCCTCCCACTGGATAATTTTATTCAAGAGGGTCACTTTCAACATAGTAATGTATATGGGCACAACATTATCTTAAGCTGTAAGGGTTCAGCTCCAATATTTCCCTATTGAACCTTGTTTTAAACCTTAAATATATTTAAAGTAGTATTCCAGAAATATTTCTTCTAAAAAATCTGCTTAGCACTGTTAGCACAAGGAATTGATGGCTGCCGTGAAGTCCTGCCTCTGCTCATAATTGGCTGAACAGTTCATCAATTTCTTAAGCTGACCTTGAGCCCAGAAAAGCTGGGCAGCAGTACCAGACCCCATAAAGCCTGAAGCTAAATTGGTTAGAAAAAACACTCGTTCCAGTACTTATCAGCTGCTGTATGCTACAGAGGAAGTTGTTTTCTTTTTGAATGTCTATTCTGTCTGACCACAGTGCTCTCTGCTGACACCTCTATCTATGTCAGGAACTGTCCAGAGCAGGAGAAAATCCCCATAGCAAACCTCTCCTGCTTTGGACAGTTCCTGACATGGACAGAGGTGTCAGTAGAGAGCACTGTGGCCAGACAGAATAGAAATTCAAAAAGAAAAGAACTTCCTCTGTAGTATAAAGCAGCTGATATAAAAAAAAAATTCCACTGGAATACCCCTTTAAACGTGTAAATAATCTTCCAAAGGGAAGTGTTCTCAATTAAACACATAAACAAGAAGGACACAATCTGAGATAAGCTGACATCTATTATAGGATGAAAAGAAGGAATATGAGGGCAGACTATGTTTTCCTGCCATCAGTCTTCTATGGGGGAAGTTCATCAAGACCTGCGCTAATTTGACCATTGCCCATAGCAACCAATCAGATTTCTTCTCTTATTTTTCAGAGACCTTTTCAAAAATTAAGGAGTGATCTGATTGGTTGCTATGGGCAACTGGTCGACTTTTACTCTGCACAAGTTTTGATGAATCTCCCCCTATGTTTTCCATGTAAAGTTTATGGTAAACTGTAAATTGACAACTATGTACTATAAATATCAACTACTTTTTGATTGTCTATAAATTGGAAAGACATTTGAACGCTCTTGTAGCTCTCTGAATAGTATATGTAAGTTCCATTATCTAGTTAAATATGCATGTTTGCCGCCTCTCTACTGAGTAGGGTGTATGGACCTGAATTATTCTGTAAATTTGGGGAAAACTAGTAATGCATGTTTTTTTTTTCTAACATGCCCAGTGTATTTAAAAGGTTCAATCATAAGGCTTTAGGTATGATTTTCTATGTGGATATTAACAGGCGAATATTAGAAGGCTCTGGTCTTGTTATAAGGCTAGGTTCACACTGAGCATTTTGGTAAGTATTTGTAGCCAAAACCAGGAGTGGGTCCAAAACACAGAAAAATGCTAATATTTCCATTATAGAGTTTCTTTGTTGGTTCCACTTCTGGCTGTTCATGGTCGGGTACCATTACATACATAACATTTATGTTTTATTCAATTTACCTTCAAGGTAAAAAAAATATATATATATACATATATATATTTCTAAAAAAGAGATTTGTTTTATTGCATTAACTTAGTTTTATTTCTATGCGAGTGCTATTAAAATGCGTTGTTGAATATCGTGCAGGACTTCTACAAAATAAATTGAATTACACCAAGTATGTTCCTGTTTACATGGAACTATTTACAGCATGTTGCTTCTTGCCTTATGTTTTTCATTTAGCAAATAAAATATTGTAACTATGCACATAAAAATAGTAATGGCAACGTATGCATATTTATAAAAGGATTTCTTAGAATTTGCCCTGGTTACCATATTTGTTACTGACATGCAATACAAAAACAAGGACAAATTAAAAAAAAATTGCAGATTTATATAAATATTTATATAATAAGGGTAAAATCTGTTTCTGCTAAATTTATTTGAAATGAAAAGCATGAACTTATCGTGAAGAAAAGTTTCCATTATGGAACATTTCATGTTTTAGATTTTTTGATATAATATATAAAGAACATATTTTTTTGTAGCCTTGGGGTACACCATAGAAAACAGAGAAAAGAAAATGTGAGGCATGGTTGCCTGAGACATTGCATTCTGTAAAGTAGAAAATGCAGAAAGAGCTTATTTTCGGAGATAGGTAAAGGAATGCCATTTTTTTTAATGCTACTTTTATTTTCCAAGGGGCCTCTGAAAAATTAATGGTGAAATCTTGTTGTGGAAAGCAAATAATCTACTTTTTTATTACACTAGTCTTTATAAATCTTCCCAATGTTTTTTCAGTTGGGATGGTGAATAGGATTTGGACCCCTTTCAAAAACTGTTTACAAATTACAACGGTGACTGTAAATTATGGGGGACTTTATGTTGTTTCTATAGGGGCTTAGCATTTTCAATTGAGTTATTCCACTGCTGCACTATTAGACTCCTCAGAGTTGGTCCTTTTGCTTCTCTAGACAACATGCAGATAATTGTACTATAGTTGTATCTATTATATAATGGTAGGCATACACTTCCACTGTATTTATTTAGGACTAGTATGTCCAGTTGATGGGCCAAACACGATCAACTGTTTAGATTATGCACAGTAAATTAATAAAGTTGCCCATAGCAACCAATCAGATCGCTTCTTTCATTTCGCAGAGGCCTTTTCAAATATAAAAGAAACGATCTGATTGACTGCTATGGGCAACTTTTCTCTGGACAGATTTTAATAAATCACCCCCTTAATCTTTATAGTCTGTAAGAAAGAAGCGAGGGATACATTTATACATGTTAAGGGCGTGTTCACACATACAGTATCCTGCACATTTTTGATGCCAGGATTGAAAGCTGCATATTTTATGCTGCAGATTTCAATGGTAACTAAATGACTAAATGCAGCTTCAAATCCTGCACATCAAATATGCGCAGGATACTGTACATGTGAATACACCCTTAGGGTACTTTCACACATTCAAGATAACTGCCGGTTAGAAGCTGTACTCATGCTGTACTGCAGTCATTTAGTCTACAGAGAAAATCCTGTCAATCAAATCCTGCGCATCAAATCTGCGTACGCGTGAACGTACCCTTAAGGGTAAAATCATGTTCAGGGAGCATAGCCTGAGGTTAGTTGCAAGGAAGAATATAAGCAATGTCAAAAAATATTATTTTACCAAAAGAGCAGTAGATGTTTGGAACTTAAAGGGGTATTCCAGGCCAAAAGTTTTTTTTATATATCAACTGGCTCCGGAAAGTTAAACAGATTTGTAAATTACTTCTATTAAAATATCTTAATCCTTCCAATAGTTATTAGCTTCTGAAGTTGAGTTGTTGTTTTCTGTCTAACTGCTCTCTGATGACTCACGTCCCGGGAGCTGTGCAGTTCCTATGGGGATATTCACCCATCATGCACAGCTCCCGGGACGTGACATCATCATTGAGCAGTTAGACAGAAAACTTCAGAAGCTAATAACTATTGGAAGGATTAAGATTTTTTAATAGAAGTAATTTACAAATCCGTTTAACTTTCCGGAGCCAGTTGATATATATAAAAAAAGGTTTTGCCTGGAATACCCCTTTAACTTCAGCAGATGTGGTTAGTAAGTCCGCAGTAAGTGAATTTAACCTCCTCCTCCTATATGCATTCTAAGCCTCAATGACCAGTTCAGTTTATTTTTGTACTTTTTACATTTTTAGGTTATTAAAGAAAATCTGTCAGCTCTTCTTGCTGCTAAGAGCTACAGACACCATTGGGTAGTTTTTAGGGTATAAAAAAAACCTGTATCTTTCCAGGAGCTGACTGTGGTCGCCAAACATTACTTTTTTCAGCCAGTTGTCAAATAGGCAGAGTTGACCTGCTGAAATGCCACAGCTTGGCATGCTTCCTTGTTTTCCCTGATCTCCCAGTTCCTCTTTGACTGATGTTCAGGGTTCTGTATATCAATTAAGGTTGTTCTGGAGGGTGACGGCAAGCGAAGAGTCTTTGACACTTGGCTGAGAAATAAAAACGCCATTTTATAAGTTTGCCAACCTCCATCAGCTCCAGGAAAAGTAATTTACTTTTATACCCTAACAGCTATGCAACTGTATCTGCAGCTCTTACCAGCAAACATAACTGACAGATCTGACAATTTGTTTTTTATGCAAGACAAACTTTTACTGTATGAAGAATTTGTAAAAATTCCATTTTTGTTTACATTCAAAAAATGTATTTTAATCAAAGTAAAAACCTTAGCAGTTTCCTCCTTATCATCACAGATAGGATTTTTCTCCATTTACAATAGCTGATGTTTCAGAGCTCAGCCTGCTCCCCCAAGAAATGGCATTTGCACGTAAATAAGTTCTGCTCCAGACTATTGTGCCCATATCCATGGGACCTGCTGTAAAGTATGTCTCTAAGTACTGTTAAAAACAGCTCTGGCAAGATGGCAGTCCCCATAATCCCCATAATGTACAAAAAGAAAATAATGTGCCATTGAACTGAAAAGAATATAATTAATCCATCTGTTCTGACCAGTCAATAGAATCAGGTGCAATGTGCAAGCACAATAAAATGTAACAGCATTGTAGAGTCTGCTGTTAAGAAGCCAACATTGGTTGTCTCGATCATTGTAATAGGGAATTTAAGGTGGACATTTTACTCATTTTCAACTCCTTCCTTCCCCTTTTTCTATCCTTTTATTCACTTTTCTCCCTCCCACTACTTTCCTAGAAGCACAAAGTCTTGTTCTTCCTTTTTTTCTCTGTTTCCTGGTGTTCTTGCTCCCTACTGCTATATACTTCTTTACTTCTCCTTTTTTAACCGTTAAGCATTCTTTTGTACCCCATTGTAATTCTTACATTCTATTCCTACTTCCCTTGTCTTATTATTTATTTTTAATTTTTCCATTTTATACTGTACGCTCTACATTTTTATTTCTGTTCTTCCCCTCCCTCACTTGCCCTCTGTTGTGTTTGGTTCTCTGGGCTTTGATGAGTTGATTGTTTGGCTTGGCTCCATACTGGAGGAATTCTGGCTCTGTTCCCCAGTGTTCATTACTCCTCGGGGAGCTCTGAACCGGCCTGCTGCACCAGAAACTTTATTAGAAACAGATGTCCCTCCGTCTGTCCCTTGGGGCTCCGTCTCTTGAAGAACTGGTGCCGCTAAGATCCCTGCCATAGAAAAAGAAGGAGGGAGATTTGGAGAAACAAGCCTGAAGGGGGAATAGTGATTGCAAATGCTGGATAAATAAGAAAAAGTAAGGGTTATTAAAAATATGAAATAGGGCAGGATTCCTTACAAAGTATGAGAACTCTAATAAGAAAATGATATAACAAAGCTAGTCATGTTCATTCATACGAGCATCTTTATCCTGTGCATTTTATTACATGGACAAGAATACAGGATGCGTTTTCCGGGCCTGTCATGCTCTGTTTAACCTTTATAGAGACAAACTGTTCAAAATCATTGCCATGGCTTCAGGATGCCGAAACCTTGTTAGAGGAAAAGGCTTTTAAAGCAAGCTCCAAAAATACATTCCTACCCCTCCATACCCCTCCATTGTTGAAAAGCTTTAGAAGACTGTGTAGTTGTATATTCAGTTTTACAGTAGCTTGAATCGGTGTTAGCAAATTTGTATTTGTTCTATATAATTATGTTGTGCTATAGTCATTTGTTGAAATAACATACAATGTATGTAAGCAAAAGAATATCATGCTCTAGTGCTGTCCATATGCTAACTCCTTCCTTAAATACAGTACATGTGTGGAGGGACCCCAAGCTGTCCTCTCCATAGGAAAATTGGAAGCCTTCCTGGCGCCTCGGAGGATAAGATTGTTGGTTCCCTGGGCAAAGGGTTTTGGCAAAGGATGCAAAATTCCAAGTGTATTATTTTAAAACACACTACTTTATTCGTAATAGTAATATAGACAAAGCATTTCACGAGAGGGCCCTCGCTTCGTCAGGGAAGGTCAGGTAAGGTAGATGTGCTGGCTATTTTTCTTTTTTGTGTTTTTGCTTTACAAGCAAGGGGGAGTGGCACCCTCACTATCGCTGCACCCCTCCCTGTTCACAGGAGGTTTTAAATTGGCAGTGTATCCTGCATGTCATCCAGTCAGAGGCCATATGCCCAGCAGAAGGTGAGTGAATCAAGCATGTCAGGGTCCCATCCAAAATGGAGGTTTTTAATTTGGGAGCACAGTCCACAGGTATATCCAGCTCACCCCTAATAGGTTGCCACTCACGCGCAACAGACTCAGCCCGGACTAGGCTGTAGGCATACAAGAAGAAGAAGGAGAATGTCCAGCGCAGTAGAAGCTCAATTGCAGATAATATTTATTCTGACACGGCAGTACAGGTAAAAGAACAGCAGTGACGCGTTTCGACCGCTTAAGCGATCTTAGTCTTACTGGCATGCTAATATGACTAAGATCGCTTAAGCGGTCGAAACGCGTCACTGCTGTTCTTTTACCTGTACTGCCGTGTCAGAATAAATATTATCTGCAATTGAGCTTCTACTGCGCTGGACATTCTCCTTCTTCTTCTTGTAATTTTCATTTGATAGTGGATCCTGCATGTCACCCAGTCAGGGGCCATATGTCCAGCAGAAGGTGAATTGATTTAGCATATTAGGGTCCCATCCGAAATGAGGCCACCTCCACATGGTGGATAGGGGACACATTTTGATCAAAAAGTGTTCTAAAAGCCAACATTTTTTGACCAAGAGTGCTGCTGCATCCTTTCTCTCTTTTTTTGTAAGGTCAGGTAAGATCTGACGAAGCGAGGGCCCGCTCGCCAAACGCGTTGTCTATATTACTATTACGTATAAAGTAGTGTGTTTTAAAAGAATACACTTGGAATTTTGCATCCTTTGCCAAAACCCTTTGCCAGGGAACCAACAATCCCATCCTCCGAGGCGCCAGGAAGGCTTCCAATTTTCCTAACGAGAAGACAGCTTAGAGTCCCTCCACACGTGTACTGTATCTATGGACCACCATCTTCTGATGATCGGGCATGGATGCCAGGCAGCCACGAGGAATGTTTTGAGTATATACTACTCACACATGCGATCATCAGTGTTGTGCCTGTTGCGCAACACGTTAAGGTGAGTTGAACCACTCACCTGTTCTTCCCACTTTACAATATCTTTTACCACACCTTGGTAACGGCACGTAGATAGTGCCATCCCTGTTTCTCTTTTTTTCTGTTTTATTCTCTACAATTCCTACCTTAAAACATTGGTGTGTATACTTGTAAAGCATTCTATGTAAGGAACAATAAGGCATTCTATAGCTTGGTGTAGGGGCATGTTAAGAATTCTGTAAAGGCTTTATAATCTTTATCGGTTAGGTAACATAAACTAAAGATGGCCATACATAGTTATCTCTCACAATCCCCTATACACATGCACATTCTGCTCAGCTTAACATACATGTGTTTTCAATGAAGGGAGGAGAAGAAGGCCACTGCCAATGCATCTGGCAGCAACTTATCTAGTTGAGGGCATAAGGACCGTGTAGTTGAAATCCAACTGCTCAACCTTGTTTGGCCAAGTGATGTCACATTACACAGATAGTACACATCATGATATCATAGCACAGGCAATACACACACAAAACAGGTCATAATATACATTGTGACAACTCAGAAAAATAAAGACAACCATAATTATGTAACCATGTGGGTATACTGAACACATTGAGGGACATTTATCAATGTTCGCTTATGTATTCTTTTTTTTAGTAATTTTTTCCTTACTTTTTTTTTGCTTATGTGCGACGTATTTATCAACTGCTTTCAGCCTGTTGATAATTTTCTTTCACGTAAGCAATTTTTCCTTTTTTACTTTGGTAGTAGCTTTTTCTGCTCCATGTTTGAGCTGGAGTCAATTTAGTCAATTTTTAACGCTGTTGCGACTTTTTTTTGCGCAGTTGCGACTGTCGCAGTTAATAAATACCTGACTACCCGTAGTCCATTTTAAAATTATTACTACATAGTAAATTTTAGGAAAACTTGCTTTTCTCGCTTTCCAGTCAAAATGTCGCACGAAAAATCGAGTAGTCGCAGTTGAGACAATTTTGCGACAATTATAGTAAAGAAAACCTGACTAAACCCGTTGATAAATGTCCATAATTATGTACAGGAAAAATGCAGTAATGTCAGATCATAGGAATAATGCAAAAATCAATAAAGGGGTTATCCAGGAAAATAAACCAGCACTAATTTCTTCCAAAAACAGCACCATACTTGTCCCCAGGTTCAGTGTGGTATTACATTTGGTTCCATTCACTTCAGTGGAACAGAGTTGCGATACCACACACAACCAGAGGACAGATGTGGTGCTGTTTTTTTTTAAAGAAATAATCTTGGTTTTTCTAATCCTGCATAATCCCTTAAAGGGGTAATCCGCTGTTAGACATCTTACCCCCTATCCGATAAGATGTCTGATCATGGGGGCCCGCCGCTGGGGACCCCCGCGATCCCTTCCTGTAGCAGCCCAGTACCTCAGCCGCCTGGAGCTAAGTTTTCTCCGAGGCTGATGATGGGCGGTGCAGGGGACGGGGCATCATGACATCACGGCCCGCCCCCCTTGTGACTTCATGCCCTGCCCCCTCAATACAAGTCTATGGGAGGGGGCGTGACACCCCTTCCATAGACTTACATTGAGGGTTGCGGACATGATGTCATGAGGGAGCGGGGCTGTGACGTCACGATGCACCATCCCCTGCACCACCCGTCATCAGCCTTGGAGAAAACTTACCTCCAGGCTGCTGAGGTATTGGGCTGCTGTAGGGGGGGATCGTGGGGGTCCCCAGTGGTGGGTCCCCTGCGATCAGACATCTTATCCCCTATATTTTGGATAGGGGATAAGATGTCTAACAGCGGAGTACCCCTTTAAACTTTTCTATCACTCATTCTCATTACTAACCGCACCTTTTTTCTGAGGAGAAATGGGCCCCATAGGAAATATTATGCCTGCTACCCTGGATGTTACGCCAATGAAAAGGTTATCATTTGATAGCTGGCAGTAACGCTTGGTTTAGGCTTGACATTTGATAACTGGTATTTCATATTGATTGAAAAACAAACAGTGTCTTTATGTAAACAAATGAGCGTGTAGAGAAAAGTCCACTGTTTATGGAATTGCTGTACCTGTAGTGCATTTAAAGAGTATAAGTTTTAGTAAGGAATTAAGGAGGCTTTCCGTAAAACCCCCAATACTTAGCTATAAGCCTCCCTGTAAAATAAAAAAACAAACGCTGGCATACTTACCACCCCTGCTTCCCCTGAAACTGCACCTGTCATATCTTCCAGATACCACTTCTTTGCTGTTCTTCATTCTTCTGATGACATTCTGGTTCCCTGTTCTGCTTTCTGATTGGCTGCCCAGGGAATAGGAAATTACTGGAAGAAGGAAGAATGACACAGCAGTGTGGACTGGAAGATTAAAGAGCTGCGGCGTCAGGGGAGTGGGGGAGGTAAGTATACAGGCAATTGTTAATTTATTCCATGGGGAGGCATATGGCTATGTATTTGGGCTCTTATGGAAAACTACCTTAATAAAACGTATCCTCTTCAAGTACATGATAAGTGCAGCACTTATTTAAACAGTGGTCCTCTTCTCTACTTGTGTCACAATGTCACAGATCAATAGTCATATGTTAGTTAAGATTTTTTAAATAGCTGCATTGCTAACTTTCTCATTTCTACTCTTTCTCTTCCTTTTACAGCTGACCCAGTGGTGAGATTGGATGGAAACCCTCACTGCTGCTATTTTAACTTTAGCCCCAAAATTATGTTTACCAAGGTTGTAAAAGCCCAACTATGGGTTTACCTGCGACCAGTGCAGCACACCTCCACAGTCTACCTGCAGATCCTGCGCCTGAAGCCTGTAACAGAAGAAGGCAGCAAGCATATTCGCATTAGATCTTTAAAAATTGACTTACATTCACGTACAGGCCATTGGCAAAGTATTGATTTCAAGCATGTGTTACAAAACTGGTTCAAGCAGCCTAACAACAACTGGGGCATTGAGATTAATGCCTTTGATCCCAATGGAAATGATCTTGCTGTCACTTCGCTTGGACCTGGTGCAGAAGGCCTGGTGGGTTTATGTTCTATTAATAATTTGATATTAATAATGTGATTACTGTTGTAAAATACATATATAATTTCACAAAATGTATTGTTATAGAAAATTCAGATAGATTGGAAAAAAAATGACATTTTAAAAACAACATCAAGGTAGTTAAAAGATGACTGTCTCTCCTCTCATCAGGCCTCTGCTTTTATATTTCAAAGGGCCTCTGAAAACTGGGCCTCTGAGATAGAATCTGGTTGCCAAGGGTAACTGCTCCCATCTTATTTGCACCAGTTTTAAAGTATCTCCCTATTTGGGGCTTTAATTTCAGCTACCAAAATGTTTAAGCCTAGTTGGTGCATAGTTCCCCCTTTTTATTTGGTTTTAAAGGGGTATTCCAGCTTCATAAATCTTATCCCACTAGGGGGCGTGGCCGTGAAGTCACGTTCCCTTCTTGGAGGCAGCAACCGGCACAGAATGCCATGGGTTGCACCAAGATTACGGGGGTCCCCTGCGGCGGGACCCCTGCGATCATACATCTCATCCCCTATCCTTTGGATAGAAGATAAGATGTATAAAGCCGGAATACCCCTTTAAATAACGAGAAAATATGGGAGAGATTTATCAAAACCTGTACAGAGGAAAAGCTTACCAACTGCCCATAGCAGCCTAATATATCGCTTCTTTTATTTTCTAGAGGTCTTTTTAAAAAATAAAGAAGCAATCTGATTGGTTGCTATGGGCAACTGGTCAACTTTTCTTGTGTACAGATGTTGAGAAATCTCCTCCTATGACCCTAATTTATCTTTCTAAAAGAAAACTGTCTTTGTTGCCCATAACTAATCACAGCTCATTTTTGATTTCTTTAACTGATCTGGTAAAATGAAAGGGCATTCCGATTGGCTTCTATGGACAACAAAGACAGTTTTTCATTTACACACTTTTGATTAATCTGCACCTATAATTATTTTGACAAATGTTCATCCCCCTGGAGAGTAGCAACAACATGGACCATCACAGCTTTAGCAAGGCACATACAAGGTTTGGATGTGTGGAACAATGTGCATTCCAACATGTTCATAAATATAAGAATATAGGAAATATAGGAAATGTTTCTTCTCTTTTTTCTCAAGGCTTTATTTTCAAGTATGTTTTCTTCCCCCCACACAGCACCCTTTTATGGAATTGCGTGTTATGGAGAACAACAAGCGATCAAGGCGGAACTTGGGCCTTGACTGTGATGAGCACTCTACTGAGTCACGTTGCTGTCGCTACCCACTTACAGTGGACTTTGAGGCCTTTGGCTGGGACTGGATTATTGCTCCCAAACGCTATAAAGCCAACTACTGTTCCGGCCAGTGCGAATACATGTTCATGCAAAAGTACCCCCACACTCATCTGGTCCAACAAGCAAATCCACGGGGGTCTGCCGGTCCATGCTGTACCCCTACCAAAATGTCACCCATTAATATGCTATATTTTAATGACAAACAACAAATTATTTATGGCAAGATCCCTGGAATGGTGGTAGATCGTTGTGGATGCTCTTAAGACTTTGGCTCTCTGTCCTCTATCTACTCATATTCAACTCTTTTCTTTCTCTCAAGGGTACAAGCAGACCAAAATTGGTATTGGGGATAGTGCAGTATTCATGCTATCAACCCCTTTATCCAAACCTAGTTAAAACGCTAGAGATTTGACACTTGTATGTCTTATTTCTGCATCTAGTTAAGCTCTTGCAGTGACTGCCATTGTCTTTACACCTGGCCAATGTGGCACCTCAGTGTTTTGGCCTTTTCTTATTTGACTATGATGAAACAAAGCTAGCGGAAGCTCAAATCACGATGTGTCATGTTGTACTAGATGAAAGAGACCTGCTATTGTTTGGGCAGCTTACAGTGAAAGCTAATCTTTTTCATTGTGCAAAGCTGCAAATGTATTGGGTATGAAGGGGATATATTCACTTCTAAGATTTTTTTAAATCATTTTTTGCAAGTTGTTGGTTGCAAACTGGGGCCAAAAAGATCTGTTTTGCACTTGACAACTGCCTATTAAATTATACATGTTTTACAAACTGGTCTTCTCGAAAGTGCATTGCATGGATTGCTTTGTGCTTCACATTCTATTCACTCATACATTACTGCCCAAAAATCACTGGAAATTCCCTCCTACCTTTAATCTTTTGCAACTATCCCCTTAAAGGGAGACTCCAGAAGAATATCCTCTGGAGGTTGCCTCTATCTACTGCTCTGTGCAATACAAAATGCAAAGCATAAGTTAAATAAAGAAATCCTTGTAAGTTTCCACTTTTGGCTAATCATGTAACATCATTGTCCTTTCCTCAGTCATATGCCACACATAGCATATGTACCAGGAATCCTGTTTGAAAACCGTCGGCAAGGGTCTGGATCCACAATCAATAGGGGAAACTTAAAACTTGAAAATATAATTTACTAGGAAGATACTTTCCCCAAATATGTTTAGTGTTTAGCCTAGATTTCCTTCTTATAGCAGTCCAGTAAGTATGAAATCACAAGGAATCACAGTGTTAATCCTTCTCAGGGATTGGGCTAACATCAGATTTGAGTGAAGTTCCTATTTATCATGTTTATTTTTATTTGGTTCACATCATGAGTGTATGATGTAGAGACCAGTTGACTTCAACTCATTTCCATTTGCAGTCTATCGTAAAAAGGTAGCTTGCCCACTTTGTTATTTTAATTAATTTGCACTCATCAACAGTTAGAATTCTCTGTGGTTTTGTTGTATATCTAACGTTATCAAATAGGGCTCCCAATAAAGGATAAACTAAGGCCCCCATATTTCCTTAAGTCACTCAAAACTTTTATGTTGTGTTAAGACATAATGTTCTAGATACCCATTCAAATTTGCACTTCTAATGTTGGTATTTTAGGACACTGTGGGAAAACAGTCATTCCTTTTAAGTGATGCGTGGCATTAAGTGATACTGGCTTGAGAGGAAATGGGAGCTGTTCACATATCAACCACTGTTCTTAGCTACAATGAGAGTATATTGTAATTTTAACTTCAGTGCCTCAGTCCTTAATTCCCCTTCAAATAGACTTATAGTCTAAACCCTATAATATATTTAGATGCTGCAACATTCCCCCCCCCCCCCCCCCCCCAAATGTAATAGCTTTAAATCATGGTGACATTTCAAATATTTACTTACAATAGATAAGTCAATGTACAATAAGCTCCAGAAACTTTTACCACAAGTTTGGTACATTTGCAGTGCCCAGAAAACATGATGAAAGCCTAAATAATTCTATTTTTAAGCTTTTTACAACCATCTGTTTGTAGAACATTTTAGACTTAGATGAACAAAATTCACTGCAAATCTAATATCAGCAATAATAGTAGTTATTTGGAATAATAGCTTGGGCAGAAGAGATATACTTCATTGTATTTCATACTTCAAAAATTTAGAGGAAAATCACGGACTATAGGTTTAGTTTATTTTTTAAGACATCTATTTTGGATATTTCATCAGCATCGGGGGTCCAAAGGATCTCTTTTTTTATTTTTATTTCATTTTTTTTTGGGTGGTCAATGGCACCATTTGCACTATAGAAGGTCTTTGGACCAGTGGAAGAAGAGGTGCCATTTTTTTTGTTCCTGTTTAGTCTCCAACAGGCTCCAGACTTGAAGGGACAGGTTGTCCAGATGCTGTAAATTCTTTTATAGGAGGCATTGCACTGTAAGCACCCACATGCATCAGAATTGTACATCCAGGACTACTAGAGGTAGTCCCTTCCAAGCTGGGACTGTCCATCATGTATATGTGTATGTTTACCTGTGTGAGTGGGAACAGTTTGTAGCAGGTATGTATAGAGTTGAAAAAGAAGGTTGTTTTCTGTTGGAAGGTGATTGCCTGCCATTAGAGCAGCAAGAGAACAAAACTAATGCCTACTTTAGGGGTGACAATATCCTTATGCCAAATGCTAATTAAGCCCTGTGTTGCTGTGCAAGCCTCCACAAACTTTAATGGACTTTATCTGTTACAAACTTGATTTGACTATTTGTAATAACTGAACAGTTGTTTGCAGCTTCAAGCTTTGAGTTACAATATAACCATTATTGCTATCATTACCTGATGTTCTCGTAACTACATGCTAAAGCACACACCATTTACTGCACTCGCATTTGGCGGCTGGATACTTTAACAAAAGGATTTTCTGTGAGCTCTTTGAAAAGAAGAAGGATTATTCTTTTCTGTGTTCACCTGCCAAAATGACACTGCCCAAATGTGACTGTCATTTGACAATGACAGATATTCTGATGAAGAAACCTGTGCTTACCAGTGGGACATGAGATCTTTTGCCTTATCAAATGTTTAAAAATGTATGTATGATTTGAGGACACACATATCTCCCAAGCAAACTTGTGCCTGAGAGATGAGCAGACATATTCTTACATAAGGTTCATGGTTTGTCTGTATTGGGAAGAAATGTTTTATGTCTGTTGTTACTCCTTTGTTCTGAAGCTCATCCGTAAATGGAGGAAACTTGGTGCTGTAACTTATATTTCTGTAAACATGTCTCTTTTCCACACGAATATTGTCTCAAATCTGTATATAATTTAATACAATGTTTAACTAATATAATTTGTGCCAAGGACAAATTGTGGAATCTCCCCATCGTCACTGTTCATTTTCATGTAGCAGTCCAATAAAATTATGACAGCTTACTTTTGCATATGGCAAGGGAAACATGAGTTGGTTACAAATGTTTCTAAGACATAGTGAAAATGCACTGAAATATTCTTTTTAGTTGACCACCAAAAATTGCATTTTAAAATGGTCTTCTGTTCCTCTCCATAATATAGTATGCATAATACAGTATATGGTGGAACCTAAAATCTGTCACAAAAAATCTGGTCTAAATAGAATGGGGGGTTTCTCAAAGAGATGGTCCACTGGAGGGGTTTCACTGTAACTTACTGGTTATTCCATATGGATTACACCAGTGGTTCAATAGGTTATTCTTTTACTAATAGTTATGCATAGAGACTCTTTATATACTTCTTATAGATAAAAACCTCTTTTTCTATATTACTGTATAATACTATTAGAGATGATATATCTAAATCATGTTCAAGCCTAGGCTGGCTATGCATCAGTTCACTCAATTTTCCAAAGACATGGTTGGTCTAGGAGTATTTGCCCAATATAAGGAGATCAGAATTAAAGGGGTTATCCGGGAAAAGAAAAACAGAGCGACTTTCTTTCAAAAAACGCTCCCTGGCTGTCTCCAGGTTGAGTGTGGTTCTGCAGCTCAGTTCCATTGAAGTGAATGGAGCCAAGTTGTAAAACCACATCCAACCTGGAGACAGACGTGGTGCTGTTTTTGAAAGAAATAAGCTGTGTTTTTCTATTTTCGGATAACCCCTTTAACCATAAAACAGGATAGCTGTGCTGTCCTATTACAAATGTATAATTGGGAACCAGTAGCCACGCCTCTGCACAAGGTGGCATAGTCTCTAATTAAGCACAGTTCCCTGTAACATTACATGGAGTTTTGTTTAGAAATCATTTAATCATCACACTATGTATCTTGCATATCCACGGATATGAGGGTGGGGATCTGCATTCAAAAGGAAAAGGTTTATATAACATTATGTAACATGTATTTGACACATATCTCCAGTTCCTAAAATTTTTAATGACTATTTGATCTCAGATCACTTCTGGTAAATAAGCTCTTAGGGCAGGTCATGGGATGAAACACAGATCCACCAGGAATAATGCAGTGTTTTGTTAGAGTAGCAAATATGAAATATGGATGAACTTGAAGCTCCCACTGAGCATTAACAATTTTCCATTGTAATACCAGCTATTAATTACATGTACATTAGGTTTTGTTCTGTTTCATATATTACTGGTTCTGTTTGCTATATTTTATTTTGAACAATTCTTCATATTTCTGTATTGGTTTAATCTCGGTTTTGAAACTATAGCAGCACAATAAAGGTTGTGAATGGCTGGCTTTCTTTTGGAAGAGAGATACAACATGGTTTTCAAGCCCCTCATGTAATGTATAAATGGTGTTAATCTATAATATGTTTTAGTACTTGTAATTGTAAATTTCATACATCCTAGCACCACCTCCTCCATTTTTATAGACTTTGTTTTGTACAATAAAGTGCATTAATATAGCCAAATGCTTTCATCTCTTTGGGTTATTTTATAAGCTATATTAAGAAACACCTTCAACGTATAACCAGTTTACTAGAAAGTGTATTTTTTTTTTTTAACTGAGAATGGCAATGTTATAGTCCTTAAAAATTGTCAATAAACAAATCACAGTAATAACAGTAATCACAGTGGTTTGCTTGCACAAGGAAACTTTTATAAGAAGGAAAATAATACATTGATCACAGTGCAACATTTTGAAAAGATTTTAATCCCTTAAGGACTTAGGGTTTTTTCGTTTTTGCACTTTCGATTTTTCCTCCTTATCTTTAAAAAAAATCATAATTCTTTCAATTTTGCACCTAAAAATCCATAGGATGGCTTATTTTTTTGCGCCACCAATTCTACTTTGTAAATACATCAGTCATTTTACCCAAAAATCTACGGCGAAACAAAAAACAAATCATTGTGAGACAAAATTGAAGAAAAAATGCAATTTTGTAACTTTTGGGGGCTTCCGTTTCTATGCAGTACATTTTTCGGTAAAAATGACACCTTCTCTTTATTCTGTAGGTCCATAAGATTAAAATGATACCCAACTCATATAGGTTTGATTTTGTCATACTTTTGGAAAAAATCATAACTACATGCACAAAAATTAATACGTTTAAAATTGTCATCTTCTGACCCCTATAACTTTTTCTTTCTGAGTATGAGGGCTCATTTTTTGTGCCGCGATCTGACTTTTTGATCGCTGTTTATTAATTTTTTTCAATGATTTGTTGCGCGTACGCCATTGACCGTGCAGTTTAATTAATGATATATTTTTATAATTCGGACATTTCCACACGCGGCGATACCACATATGTTTATTTTTATTTACACAGTTTTTTTTTTATGGGAAAAGGGGGGTGATTCAAACTTTTATTAAGAAAGGGGTTAAATTATCTTTATTACATTTTTTTCAAGTTTTTCTTTGCAATGTAATAGCCCCCATATAGGGGGCTATAACACTGCACACACTGATCTTTTACATTGATCATTGTTATCCCATAGGATAACATTGATCAATGATTCTGCCGCTTGACTGCTCATGCCTGGATCTCAGGCACTTAGCAGTCATTCGGTGATCAGACACCAGGAGGCAGGTAGGGGCCCTCCTTGTATGTTCCAGCTGTTCAGGACACCGCGATTTCGACGCAGTAGTCCCGAACAGCTGACTGAGCTAGCTGGGAGCAGTTTTAGTTTCACTTTAGATGCGGCGATCAATTTTGAATGCCACGTCTAAAGGGTTAATAGTGTACAGCACCGCGATCAGTGCCGTGCACTGTTAGCCACAGGTCCCAACCGTTGTTAGAGGCTGGGCCTGACCCGCTATGATGTGGGGCCACGCCGTGGCCCAGTGTTATAGAAAGGGAGCAGACTCAGGGCGTACAGGTACGCCTTGAGTCTTTAAGTGGTAAAGTCAGAAAAGAACAGGCTGAACCATCACTATAGTTAAAGAGTACCTGTCACCAAATAAAACTTTGTTTATGTTTAAAATGTAATAGAAAAAATGGCCACTAGGTGGCTCTGTTCTGGTCCCTGCCACAATTAATACAGGGAGTTTCGTCTCCTCCTGGCCTGGCAGGAGTCCAAACTCAGGAAGTGCTTCTCTGCACTGAGCTTGATTGACAGCTGCACAGAAAGTGAAAGCTCCACAGATTCTTACAGAAAGCTGCAAAGACTGAAACCTGCAGGAGAGCCTCACTGCTAGCAACACAGACTGAAACATGCACAGAGCCTGAGGTCTTCTATTCATCACAGCACTGCAACCATGTGGGGGCAGAAGTTGTCCCCCAGCAGGCTTTAGGCTAGGTTCAGACTACGGAATCTCCAGGCAGAAAATTTCCACCCGGAGATTCTGAGTGCGGCCAGCACTGACTGAATCAGTCGGCGCTAGGACCGCACGGACACTGCAGTCTCCAATAGACTGCAATGTGTTCCACGAGTATTTCCGCCTGAAGAATGAGCAACGCCATTCTTCAGGCGGAAATTTCCAAGCGGATTTTCCGTTCACAATTTCCGCTTCACAAATTCCAAAGTTCACTATACAGTGCATTTTAGCAAGCGGAATTTCTGCCTGCAATTTCAAAGCGGAACTGCAGGCGGAAATTCCATAGTGTGAACCTAGCCTTAGTGATGTCATGCCTGCTGGGAAACACCCACTTTCTCCTGCTGGGAAATTGAGCAAGAAGAAAGGTAAAATACACAGCTTTTTAAAGCACAGATTTTTTTTTAAGGGCTGGAGGGGTGTTAGGAGTAGTTAGTGAACATATGAAAATTGTGTATATACAATATATATACTGTGTACGTGTTTCCTCAAATCTGGGCTTATGTATTGTATTAAATACTAGAATTGGGTTTGTGTGATATGGATAAATATGGATGGACCATATAAATATGTAATGATGTCTATATGGATTTTAATGTGTCACATATTTATATGGTCCATCCATATTTATGCATATCACACAAACCCAATTCTAGTATTTAATACAATACATAAGCCCAGATTTGAGGAAACACGTACACAGTATATACATTGTATATACACAATTTTCATATATTTATCCAGGTTGTACGGGCTACACAACCTTTACGCTAGTACTCATCTGGCAAATATCCCATATAATCACTGTCTTGGTTGTAGCTACCTACTTTTTTTAAGTTAGTGAACATAGCCTGAGTTTGTTTAGAACAGTATATTTGGTAAAAGGTACTTTTTAAAGGGGTACTCTGCCCCTAGACATCTTATCCCCTATCCAAATGATAGGGGATAAGATGTTTGATTGCAGGGGGTGTTGCCGCTGGGACTCCCATTGATCTCCATTTTGGCACCCCAGTCATCTGGTGCATGGAGCGAACTCCACTCCGTGCTGGATGACGGGCGACCACAGCAGTCACGCCTCCTCCATTCATGTCTATGAAAGGGGGCTTGATGGCTGTATACTTCTGCTCCAGCGTGATGGCTGGGGGGATGTCACAGACACGGAAGCCCCCAAGCCGGCATTCTGAACATAAAGAATGCCGGGGTGCCGGCACTGAGATTGCGGGGCATCTCAGCAGCCGGACCCCTGCGATCAGACATCTCATTCCCTATCCTCTGGATAGGAATAAAGATGTCTAGGGGCGGAGTACCCCTTCAGAGTAATCAAACATATCTTTAACCCCTTAACAACAATGGACGTAAATGTATGTCATGGTGCAGTGATACTTAACTCACCATGACGTACAATTACGTCATGGACATGACCGTGAACACCGGAGCGGTGCTCACATCATGCATGGCAGGTCCCGGCTGCTGTCAGCAGCCAGGAACCTGCCGGTAATATCATACATCAGCGATCGCGCCGATGTCTGCCATTAACCCCTCAGAGGCTGTGATCAATACAGATCATGGTATCAGTGGCAGTGCGGCACTTAAAAGGGATGATCGGATCAACCGCAGAAGCAGAAGATCACCGATAATACTGATCAGTGCTATGCTCTATGCATAGCACTATTCAGTATCTGAAATCAAGTCATTGCAATAAATAGTCCCCTATGGAGACATAAAAGTGTAAAAAAAATATAAATAAAAAATTAGAAAAATCCCCTCCCCAAATAAAAATGTACAACTTCCCTTTTTTCCAATTTTACCCCCAAAAATGTAAAAAAAAAATAATGTATAAACATACTTGTTATCACCGCGTACGTAAATGCCAGAACTATCAAAATATGTTAATTATCCCGTATGGTAAATGGCACAAACGTAAAAAATGTATAAAAAAAAAATAATGTATTTAAAGTTTTATATATGTAGATGTATAAAAGTGCAAATCATGGCGCAAAAAATTTGCCCTCATACAGCTGCTTATAAGGAAAAAGTTATAGGTTGTCAATATAGAGGGATTTTAAACGTACTAATTTGGTTTAAAAGTTTTATATTTTTTTTAAAGCGGTAAAATAATAGAAAAGTATGTAATCATGGGTATCATTTTAAACATATTGACCCACAGAATAAAGTAAATATGTCATTTTTCATGTAAATTGTACAGCGTGAAAACGAAACCTTCTAAAATTTGGAAAATTACGGTTTTCTTTTTAATTTCTTAATTTAAAAAAAGCAAAAATGCAAAAATACAATTGGCTTGGTCCTTAAGGTGTTAAAGGCAAAATTGTTTAACCCCAATAAGGACCAATACATGTAAACCTGTATGCCCCTGGAAGACCAGGCCTGTTTTTTTAAATCGGGGATGTCTGACTTTATTAGAAAATAACTCTGGTGACGTTTTGCCAATCACGATAATTCTGACATTGCTTTTTTGTCACAAGTTGTTCTTCATGTACATAGTAAAAGTAAGACGATATCATTTGTAGTTTTGTTTTTATAATGCAAAAAATCATGAAATTTAAAAAAAATTATGATTTTTTTGCTATTTTAACATTAATAGGTTGCATATATTTATACTTTCTGACCAAATAGTTTATGAAACTTATACTTTCAGATGTCTACATTTCTTTCTTTTTTTTTTTTATTAACATTTTAAATGGATTAGAAGCCTAACAATTTAAGTTGAAATTTTGAAAATTTGAAAAGTACCGTATATACTCGAGTATAAGCCGAGTTTTTCAGCACGATTTTTCGTGCTGAAAACACCCCCCTCGGCTTATACTCGAGTGAACTCCCCCACCCGCAGTGGTCTTCAACCTGCGGACCTCCAGAGGTTTCAAAACTACAACTCCCAGCAAGCCCGGGCAGCCATCGGCTGTCCGGGCTTGCTGGGAGTTGTAGTTTTGAAACCTCCGGAGGTCCGCAGGTTGAAGACCACTGCGGCCTTCAACATCATCCAGCCCCCTCTCACCCCCTTTAGTTCTGAGTACTCACCTCCGCTCGGCGCTGGTCCGGTCCTGCAGGACTGTCCGGTGAGGAGGTGGTCCGGTGGGATAGTGTTCCGGGCTGCTATCTTCACCGGGGAGGCCTCTTCTAAGCGCTTCGGGCCCGGCCTCAGAATAGTCACGTTGCCGTGACAACGACGCAGAGGTGCGTTCATTGCCAACGTAATTCTGCGTCATTGTCAAGGCAACGCCTCTATTCCGGGCCGGAAGCGCGGAGAAGAGGCGCCCCCGGTGAAGATAGCAGCCCGGACCACCTCCTCACCGGACCACCTCCTCACCGGACAGCCCTGCAGGACCGGACCAGCGCCGAGCGGAGGTGAGTACTCAGAACTAAAGGGGGTGAGAGGGGGCTGGATGATGTTGAAGGCCGCAGTGGTCTTCAACCTGCGGACCTCCGGAGGTTTCAAAACTACAACTCCCAGCAAGCCCGGACAGCCGATGGCTGCCCGGGCTTGCTGGGAGTTGTAGTTTTGAAACCTCTGGAGGTCCGCAGGTTGAAGACCACTGAGGGCGAATAATGAGAAGAGGATGATGAAGGGGGGGGTGTGGGGATGATGAAGGGGGGTGGGGATGATGAAGGGGGGGGTGTGGGATGATTACAAGGGGATGATGAAGGGGGGATGTGTGGGATGATAAGGGGATGATGAAGGGGGGATGTGTGGGATGATAAGGGGATGATGAAGGGGGGATGTGCGGGATGATAAGGGGATGATGAAGGGGGGATGTGTGGGATGATGACAAGGGGATGATGAAGGGGGGATGTGTGGGATGATAAGGGGATGATGAAGGGGGGATGTGTGGGATAATAAGGGGATGATGAAGGGGGGATGTGTGGGATGATGACAAGGGGATGATGATGATGAGGATGTTAATGACGGGTCTGGATGATGACAGGGGGGGATGAGGTATTTCCCACCCTAGGCTTATACTCGAGTCAATAACTTTTCCTGGGATTTTGGGTTGAAATTAGGGGTCTCGGCTTATACTCGGGTCGGCTTATACTCGAGTATATACGGTACACCTTTTATTATGTGCTATGCAAGGTTTGCAGAAATTTGTAGGTGGTAGAACATAGGAACCCCCAGACACCCCCCCACCCCAAAAAAAATGTATTTACCTCATTTTAAAAACAAGACCCCTCAAGGTATTCACTAGAGGGTACAGTGAGTATTTTAACACCATAGTTTTTTGGCAGGAATTATTACAATGTCAGTGTAAAAAATTTGAAATTAGCTTTTTCACAAATGCATCATTTGTGGCCATATTTTTGGTACATCGCTTCTGATATTGAAAGAAATGCACCCTATATTTTATTGAGCTGCTCGGCCCGTGTTTGGAAATACCCCCGCTTAGGCCATATTTGGTTCCTTGGCCGCGTGGTAGGACCCAGAAGGAGAGGAGTGCCATTTGGCTTTCAGGGCATCATTTTAGGCCGAATGGATTATAGGCCACACTTCATGCCTGCAAAGGGTTTTAGCTGCCAGAACCCTACAGAACCCCTACATTGTGGAAACTACACACCCATTTTGGAAACTACACCCCCTAATGTATTCATCTAGACCAAAAGTGATTACTTTGAGTCCTTTTTGTGTGGCTGGAATGGTTACAAAGTCAGTGGAAAAATTAAAATTTTCTTTTTTTTCACAAATGCATCATTTGTGGGACATATTTTTTGTACATTGTATCTGAAAAGTAGAAAATGCGCCCCATATTTTATTACACAGTTCATCCCCTGTTTGGTAATACCCTCGCTTAGGCCATTTTTGGTTGCACGGCCACATTGTGGGACCCAAAAGGAGATGAGCACCATTTGGCTTTCGGGATATCATTATAAAAATTATAGGCCGCACTTCATCTTGCAAAGCATTCTAGCTGTCAGAACAATACTGCACCCCCAGAAGTGACCCCATTTTCAAAACTACGCACCCTAAAGTATTCACCTAGGGCACAAGTGAGTATGTTGAACCCTTATTGTGTGGCTAGAATTATTTCAAATTCAGTGGAAAAAAATAGCAATTAGCTTTTTTTCCCCCACAAATTCTTTATTTGTGGGACATCATTTTGGTAAGTCGCTTTTGAAATGGAGGAAATGCGCCCCATATGTTATCACGCTGTTCGTCCAGGGCTGGCTAGTACCCCTACTTAGGCTATATCTGGTTGCCTGGCCGCCTGGTAGGGCCAAGAAGGAGAGGAGCCCCCTTTGGCTTTCAGGGCATAATTATATGAATTATAGACCTCAGCACTTGCCTGCAAACGATCGGAGCTGTCAGAACAATACTGCACCCCTACAAGTGTAATAGCTGGACCAGGGACCTCTCTGATCGGTCTTGGTTGGCTAGCAGTGACGTGCGGCTGTCTGTGACAGTTAAAGTTCCTGATGGATATATCCGTCATGTTGTGGGAATAAGCACCCACTCATGGCCAATATACCCATCACTAGGCGTTAAAAAAAACAACTAAAAAATATTGAAAAAACTGGTTTATTTTGTTGGAGGGGGGGGGGGGATTGGGTGATAGTCCCCATTCATACTGCATTTCTGCAGTATAGGTTTCTGTTGTCATGTCATAAAAGGGATGCCAATGTATACTGTAGCAGTCTCATTCAGAAACGCAGTCCGAACTGGATGCAGTGTAGGGTCAGACAGAGCGCATCCGCAGCATATGTCACACCGCGGATTCACCCCGGCAGTCACAAGGGCGAGATCACTGCTGCGGCTGGGTAGCTCATTGTGTCCACTCATGACTGCCAGCAGGAAATCCGAAATCTGTAATATGCTGCTGATTTGCGCCAGGTGATCCTACACATTATGCATTTTTATTTTTCATTATATTTATTTAATAAATGTTTATGCTATTTCATTTTTTTACACTTTTTTACATTAAAGTGGTTGTGCGCTGCCCTGCCTTTCGGAGCTCCGCACGCAGCGTCCGGAAGTTCATTACTCCGAACGCTGTGTGCGGGCTTCCGTGTTCGCGGCCGCCGGGCGTGGCATCACGCCCGGCCCCCTCGTGACGTCACGCCCGCCCCCTCAACGAAAGTCTATGGGAAGGGGGCATGACAGTGGTCGCGCCCCCTTCCCATAGACTTTGGTAGAGGGGGCGGGCGTGACGTCACGAGGGGGCCGGGCGTGACGTCAAGCCCGGCGGCCGCGAACACGGAAGCCCGCACACAGCATTCGGAGTAATCAACTTCCGTACGCTCTGTGTGGAGCTCCGAATGGCAGGGCAGCGCACAACCCCTTTAAAAAAAAATTACACTTTTTTTAACACTTGTTTTTACACTTTTATTTATTTTATATTATTTTTGTACACTTTTTTTTATGCTTTGGAATTCTTAGTATTCCGAAGCATTGCAGATATATGCTGTCTGCTAGTTTTACACTAGCAGGCAGCATATCTGAACGTGCACGTCCTGACAGGCAATAACCGGGGCAGACCTGGGGGTCCTTGTAAAGACCCCCAGCTGCCCAGGTAACATGCAGCACCCCGCGATTGTTTCGGGGTGCTACAGAAGAGAGCCCCTCCTTACAGCTCGTGGTCGCGGCAGGCCCCCCGCCCGCCGGGGATCACACACAGCACCCCACGATCGCACTGCAGGGTGCTGCAGGGAAGACAGAGAGAGTTCCCTCCCTCTGTCATAACACTTACAGCCCGCGGTCACTTCCAACCGTGGCTGTAAGGGTTAAACTGCCGGAACTGAAGTTTACTTCGATCCTGGTATTGTGGCAGGGTCCCGGCTGTGTGTTACAGCCAAGTCCCTGCCGCGATCTTGTGCGTGCACTGGGCAGCACGCATGAGAACCATGGACGTGTATACTCGTCCTGGTGCGGGAACATGCATCCTGCCTGGACGTGTATACACATCCATGGTTGTTAAGATGTTAAACAAAGTTTTTATGTTAACCATATTTTGTAAGAACTTTTAGTGAAGTTTTTTCTAATTTTTCATTTTATTATTTGTATTTTAAAATAACCCTAAAAATCCTGCAGTTTCCATTCTGGCCGCTAGGTCTTAAACTAAACTGAGACTTCCTATACAGATCACTTCTCAGCAGTGCCCTCTTTATCAGCATAAATAAGATTACTATAAAAGGTGACACTAGTATATACAAAAACTGTTGCTCACAGATCAGCAGCCACCCCTTCCTTCTTGAATGACCTCTGGGAAGGTCACCCAGCATGCCAAGAGACCTTTCTGTTAAAAACAGCTCAGGCAAGATGGTGGCCCCCATAACAATGTACAAATAAAATAAAATAAATTACAATCAGAAAATAGAAACAGATTAGAAAAAAAGAGCATGTATCTGTCCCTAATCACGAAAAGAAAAATCTAGGTTATACCTATAGGTTTTCTGTTTGCATGTATGCAGAGGAGTTTTATTCAGCGCTGCTGAGTGACCTGAAATATACCAAATACCACTAAGCGTCACAGTCCCTGCAAATATCCTCAAAGAAACCCAGCTTTATTGCCCCCTAGCAGAAACAATGAAAAAGTACTAGGACCCAGAGCCAAAAGCATGGAATAGCAAAAAGTAAACAAAAAACAAACAGGGTCACAACAGCAATATACAAACACAAAGACTGCATAAAGGAAAAACCAAGTACAGACTGGAACAACTATGACAAGACTAGACTAGAGCATAGCACTAGAACACAAGGAACATGGAAAGAAATAAACAGAGCTTACGCTATATCCTGCACAGCACTGCACAAGCAAATGAAATTTGCGGGTTTAAAGGGGTTGTCCAGGAATAAAAAAAACAGAACTATTTTCTTTCACTGGCTTCTTTAATGCTTTTTCAATGCTTTATAGAAGCATAATACGCATACATAAACGTAAGATGGGTTTCGGCTTCCGCCTTTATCATTTGCATACACAACACTGGATAATACATGTTTATATAGTGTCACTTCCTTCACTCAGGATCACAGCTGTTGTAAACAATGATTGACATATATGCGAACCAATCGTATTCAAGAAAAACATAAACAGAAAAACATAAACAAAACACACATGGATGACCCAACAGACTTCCGCAAGTCCAGCAATACGTCATCATACTATGTATCTGCAAACTATAGAATAGGAGGGAGCAAATGATGGGTGTAGACCTATGTGTAATTTTGAAATGCAATATAAATAACACTAGGATCATAAAAACATAATTTTATTGGTGTACATTTAAAATATAGGCACACATTATTTAGAAAATTTAAACAAATAAGGATACAAGACAGTGTTTATATAATTTACAAACCCAGTTTATCCTAAATGTTGGATATATTGCTGGAGTTAGGCTATACTGGCCCTACTAGTCACATGGGACCCCCTACCTATTACTGCAGGGAGGCCTTCCTAGAGAACGCCAACCTGCACCAAGAAGCTCCTATCTCTCCCTGGTTCTGGAGGGCATGGAGGCACCGGGTGCAGTATGTATAGCACGTCACCAGCAATAGCTCAGCTGGTTTGTAGAAACCTCAGCTAGATTATTCGGTGAGTATATAATTAGCAGGCAAATCAAAATTGGTACAATGATTGCATACAAATTTAGTACAGGTCAAGCCACATTTTCCAACGCGTTTCGTTGTGGCGCATTTTAAAGCGGCCCAACTCTTCAGGGACAAGTGTGTAGAGGGCAGGAGTATAGTTTCTCCCGTCAGCTATCTCACTGAATAGTAGTACAATCGTGATACGACATCTAAATATATAAAACTCAACGTGTGTGTGTGTGTGTGTGTATGTATGTATGTGTGTATGTTCCACAAAAACTTTCACATGGCTAAAGATATTAACATGAAACTTGGCACACATGTTACTTATATGTCAACAACAAACATAGGATAGGTAATTTAACCCTTACTCACCCCCATTTGCCAGGGGCGGGGTTTATGTTTAAAGTCCCTTACAAGTCAATGGGAAATATATGTTACCGCATAACTTCCAAACGTCTGGAGATATTTCGATAATACTTGGTCACATGTTACTTATATGTCCACTTAAAATATAGGATAGTTAATTTAACCCTTAACTACCCCCATTTGCGAGTGTCGGGGTTTTTGTTTAAGGTCCCATGCAAATCAATGGGAAATGTATGTTCCCATATAATTTCCATACGGCTGGAGATATTTCAATACCTGGTACACATATTACGGATCGGGATATGAGGACGGGATGGGAGGTCGGGATAGGAGGTTGGGATAGGAGGACGGGATAGGAGGTCAGGATAGGAGGTCGAGATATGAGGAGGGGATAGGAGGTTGGGATACTAGGGTGGGATAGGAGGTCTAGTTAGGAGGTCAGGATATGAGGTGGAGATAGGAGGACGGGAAAGGAGGATGGGATAGGAGGATGGGATAGGAGGTCGGGATAGGAGGTTGGGATAGGAGGTCGAGCTATGAGGAGGGGATAGGAGGTTGGGATAGGAGGTCGAGTTAGAAGGTCAGGATATGAGGTGGAGATAGGAGGTCGGGATAAGGACGGGATACGAGGATGGGATAGGAGGTCTGGATAGGAGGTTGGGACAGGAGGTCGGGGAATGAGGACAGGATATTGGTTGGGATATGACAACAATATATGGGAATGGGATATGAAGTCAAAAGCTTCCACCTCTGTTGATTTTCCTCCCCAACAAGGATTAGGCAGGAAAAACCGGGCAAATCAATGGGAAATGTATGTTCCCATATAATTTCCGTACGGCTGTAGCTATTTCAATACCTGGTACACATATTACGGGTTGGGATATGAGGACGGGATGGGAGGTCGGGATAGGAGGTCGGGATAGGAGCACGGGATAGGAGGACGGGATAGGAGGATGGGATATGAGGATGGGATAGGAGGTTGGGATAGGAGGTCGAGATAGGAGGTCGAGATAGGAGGACGGGGTAGGAGGTCGAGATATGAGGAAGGGAAAGGAGGTCGGGATAGGAGGTCAAGATAGGAGGTCTGGATAGGAGGTCTGGATAGGAGGTCAAGATAGGAGGATGGGATAGGAGGTCGAGATAGGAGGTCGAGATATGAGGACAGGAAAGGAGGACGGGATAGGAGGTTGGGATAGGAGGTCGGGATAGGAGGACGGGATAGGAGGTTGAGATAGGAGGTTGAGATAGGAGGTCGAGAAAGGAGGACAGGATAGGAGGTCAGGATAGGAGGTCGGGATAGAAGGTCGAGATAGGAGGACGGGATAGGAGGTCGAGATAGGAGGACGGGATAGGAGGACGGGATAGGAGGACGGGATAGGAGGACGGCATAGGAGGACAGGAGAGGAGGACAGGATAGGAGATCGGATAGGAGGTCGGGATAGGAGGACGGTATAGGAGGTCAGGACAGGAGGTCGATGTAGGAGGACGGGATAGGAGGTCGGGATGTGGGGTTGGTATATGACAACAATATATGAGGACTGCATATGAAGTCAAAAGCTACCTCCATTGTTTATTTTCCTCCCCAACAAGGATTAGGAAGGAAAAACCGGGCAACGCCGGGTAATCAGCTAGTGTAGAGATATAGATAAATATTCTGGTGTGCTTAGATAAAAAAGGCCCAGGTAGGATTATGTAGGTAATGGTCCAATGTTTGTGTTCCCTCTTGTGTTTAGATAGACACCATCCTTTGATTGGTACGGCAGGTGTATAGGTGCAGGGCGGTGGATGCACGGATACAGTCGCTTTGTTTGATTATAATTACTTGTTTTAGGCTGATAAAGGTAAGCCTTGTATGTAAGGGCACAGAACATTCACCCACAGGAGGATGGTCCTACATAAAGATTAGGGCAATATCATATGGCATCCTTAAGATGGTTTATGGGGCCATTGGGATGTCAGGTACCTGCAATTGGCTGAATTGGTGGTCAGCGTATGCAGGGGTACAGGATGCCGCGGCTTCCTGTACCCCTGCATACCCTGACCACCAATTCAGCCAACTGCTGGTACCTGGCATCCCAATGGCCCCATAAACCATCTTAATTATGCCATATGATATTGCCCTAATCTTTATGTAGGACCATCCTCCTGTGGGTGAATGTTCTGTGCCCTTACATACAAGGCTTACCTTTATCAGCCTAAAACAAGTAATTATAATGAAACAAAGCGACTGTTTTTATCTATAACTCTACATGTTGTATCACGATTGTACTACTATTCAGTGAGATAGGTGACGGGAGAAACTATACTCCTGCCCTCTACACACTTGTCCCTGAAAAGTTGGGCCGCGTTAAAATGCGCCGCAACAAAATGCGTTGGAAATATGTGGCTTGACCTGTACTAAATTTGTATGCAATCATTGTACTAATTTTGATGTGCCTACTAATTACATACTCACCGGATAATCTAGCTGAGGTTTCTACAAACCAGCTGAGTTATTGCTGGCGACGTGCTATACATACTGCACCTGGTGCCTCCATTCCCTCGAGAACCAGGGAGAGATAGGAGGTTCCTGTTGCAGGTTGGCGTTCTCTAGGAAGGCCTCCCTGCAGTAACAGGTAGGGGGGCCCATGTGACTAGAAGGGCTAGTATAGCCTAACTCCAGCAATATATCCAACATTTAGGATAAACCTGGTTTGTAAATTATATAAACACTGTCTTGTATCCTTATTTGTTAAAATTTTCTAAATAATGTGTGCCTATACTTTAAATGTACACCAATAAAAGTATGTTTTTATGATCCTAGTGTTATTCCTATTGCATATGTATCTTCAAAGCAGAAGACACATGCTCTTAGTCACAATTCTTAGGGAACCATAAGACTTCAAAAGGTAAGAATGCGGTACAGTAGGCAAATAATAAGAAATTAGGTAAGGGAGCTTGTGAGCTCGTAATCCCGATTTAACCCTTTTGGCTCTATAGTGTTCAGCTTATGTATCCAAGCGGCCTCTTTTTTCCGTAACAGCTTTTTGATGTCCCCACCCCTTCTTGGCAGAAACACTTCTTTCACTACTTTGAATTTCAATTGTGAAATTTGAAATGTGCTGGTATAGGGAATAGAAGATTTTCCCAGCGTATGGGAGATTTATGATGATTGATGCGGTCTCCTACAAGTTTGGCTGTTTCTCCAACGAATAGGAGACCGCAAGGGCGGCGCATGGGGGTGGATATTGTCATGATATTGGGTCACATTTGTCCCCATCGCCGATCCCCGTTTTTGTAGGTAGAATTGATCTTCATGCAGAAAGTAGTTGTCCTATAGTACCACATGTAAGAGTTGTAACAAGAAATATTTTTGATTCTCAGAGTATGTGCTAGAATCTAATAGCCACTGCACTGCTTATGTTCCTTTTGTGTGTTCAATTGATGTGTAATGGCTAGTTACATCTATTGTGACTAGCCATGTTTGTTTACTTATGTCATGTATATTTGCTAGTGCATTCAGAAAGTAGGTAGTGTCTAGTAAAAAAGCTTTTGTCATTTTAGTCAGTGGAGTGAGTGCTTTTTCCAGTACTATGGATATTGGGGATATTACAGAATCAACCGATGCCACAATGGGCTGGCCCGGTGGGTTGTTTAAATCCTTGTAAATTTTTGACAAAGTATAAAATACAGGTGCAATTTTGTTCTCTGTTGATTAGAAATTCATTCATTTTACTGTGGCCCCCCCCATATGCAAATGCCTATATGGCATATTTTGAGGACCACCTTGTGTTTACTAGAATTCCCTTTTGTACGTACATTTCATCCGCAGCAGTACAAAATAGAAAAAGTGGTGAGAGAATACTGGACAATTCTTCAAAAATCTTATCCCACCATAGAAGAGTTCAAATTACCCCCCTTATATGTAATAAAAGACCACTGAACTTAAAAGACCGATTAGTAAGGGCGGACGTGGTACAAATAAAAAGGTTCATAAGCAACAGTTCCTAAAAATCCAAGAAAAATTGGATTTTACCATGCCTACAATGTGTGGATGTCACGTATGGGCAGGGAAGGAGTGCACTCTATTCTCGCCCACTCCCCTGTCCCTGCCTACTTACGTACCTGCCCTAAAAGACAGGTCCGTAACCACGAAGACAGTCCCTTCCTATATACGTGAGGGGTGTAATTGTCAAAATAATAAACTACAATGACACAGACTAGGTCCAGGGACAGTCGGATAACAGACAGACTTACAAAGAAAGACTAAACACTCACACAGTAAGTCCAATGTCAACTATCCGCGTCTGAAGCCAGGAGATGTCACAGAACAAAATTGCTAATACCAGAGAGAATAGTCAGAGAGAGGAGCCAAAGGTTCAAAAAGCCAGATATAACAAATACAGATGACAGCTAGCTAGGGTACAAATTGAGTTCTATAGCAAGCACTGACTGGGAGTAGACTGCCAGCTTATATGGAGCCAGAACAAGTGCTCCAATGAAGGCCAGCTGACGAGTCCAGACAGCCGGGCGTAACCCAGCAACAAAAAACAACAGAGAACCTGTCAGAACCTTTTAACCCTATAGGTTCTGACAGTACCCCCCCCCCTTTTAGGAGGGGCCACCGGACCGTTCACAATTTGAGAGTAAAGAGGTCTTGACTTGGATACAGATGGACCATCAATGTCTTCATCTGTAACCTCATCCTCCAAATCACACCACTCATTGATGTCCTCACAGTCATCCTCCAGATCCTCATTACTACCCACTGACCGGCAAATCAACTGGAGTGCTCTTCACACTCTTATTGCCAATGATGTCCCAAGATGCCGATTAAACCAGAGGCTAATGCAAAATAGGCTTCATAATACTCTTAGAAGTAAAATCAGATTTTACATTAGTAGGAACAATGCCCCCCAGAAAAACTCTGCCAGGTGTAGCTCGCTGGGAGGCATGACATACCTGTGCGCCCAGGTGGCCACCACAATTGCCACTTGGACGCTGACGCTTGACACAGGAGGCAATGAAATGGGTGTCCTCTCCACAGTAGAAACACAGGCCATAGAGTTGTCAAAACCTCTTGCGTTCTTTTGGGGGTACGAATGGACCCTATCTGCATAGGTTCATCCTCAGGCATAGATTTGGAAATGGGAGAGAAATTAAGCAGGACAGGAGAGACAGAGGATGAAGAGCATTCCCATTTGCGTTTTTGAAAACGTCTATCCAAATGTACAGCAAGAGTCTTGGCTTGGTCAAGGGTGTCAGGAGAGGGATATATAACAAGCATGTTCTTTAAGGTGTCAGATAACCCTAGTCTGAACTGACAAATCAAGACTGGAGCATTCCAGTTGGAGGCCACACACCACTAAAATCTGCACAGTACTCCTCTACTGGTCTGCGACCTTGCTTTAATGTACGCAATTGACTCTCAGCGTATGCAGCGCGGTCCGGTTCAGCGTACAAAAGAACCTGTCAGAACCTTTTAACCCTGTAGGTTCTGACAGTGGACAGTGTAATAACATAATAAAAGGAGATTTTATCTCCCACCCACACATGGGTAAGAATATTCCCATTAATGGATTCTTTACTTGCAAAAGCAAGAATGTGATCTATGTAATAAAATGCCCTTGCGGTCTCCTATATGTTGGAGAAACAGACCAACGTGTAGGAGACCGCATCAATCGTTAGAAATCTACCATATGCTGTGAAAATCTTCTATTCCCTATACCACATTTCAAAAGTAGGGGTCACACCATTTCACAATTGAAATTCCACATAGTGGAAGAAGTGTTTCTGCCAAGAAGGGGTGGGGACATCAAAAAGCTGCTACGGAAGAAAGAGGCCGCTTGGATACAAAAAAATTAGGTAAGGAAGCTCGTAATCCCGATTTAACCGTTTCGGCTCTATAGTGTTCAGCTTATGTATATAAGCTGAACACTATAGAGCCGAAACGGTTAAATCGGGATTACGAGCTTCCTTACCTAATTTCTTATTATTTGCCTACTGTACCGCATTCTTACCTTTTGAAGTCTTATGGTTTTCTCAGAATTGTTAATAACAGCATGTGTCTTCTTTGCAGATACATAGTATGATGACGTATCGCCGGACTTGCAGAAGTCTATTGGGTGATCAACGTGTGTTTTGTTTATGTTTTTCTGTTTATGTTTTTCTTGAATACGATTGGTTCGCATATATGTCAATCATTGTTTACAACAGCTGTGATCCTGAGTGAAGGAAGTGACGCTATATAAACATGTATTGTCCAGTGTTGTGTATGCAATTGATAAAGGCGGTAGACGAAATGCATCTTGCGTTTATGTATGCGTATAATGCATTAATAAAGCATTGAAAAAGCTTTAAAGAAGCCAGTGCTGGGATATTTTCTTTCTTCTGGATATGTATAATCCATGTGCACGGCAAAGAACTTCTGGTGCCGCCCTCTTTCCATTACTTTCTGTTTTCTTTCAAAGGCCGCTCCCTTTATGTCTCCACTTTGGGTGTGGTATTACAACTTGGCTCCATTCACTTCAATGGAACTGAGTTGCAGTACCACACCCAACCTGGAGACAGACAGGGAGTGGTCTTTGAAAGGAATAGGTCTGTTTTTTGATTCCTGGACAGCCCCTTTAACTAATCAAGAACTCTACTCTAAACTATTCAGGGTTAGCAGCCACCAGAGCAATGCATCAGCTGTAAAACAGTTAATTAGCATTTGTTCAAAACAGAATAGCAGGGAAATGTATGCTAATCATAAAACATAAAATATGTATATATTGTCAGTCATGTCAGTACATGTTGGCACCCCTGAAATTTTTCTAGAAAATGAAGTATTTCTCACAGAAAAGGGTTGCAGTAACACACGTTTTGCTATACATGTTTATTCCCTTTGTGTGTATTGGAACTAAACCAAAAAAGGGAGGAAAACAAGCAAATTGGACATAAAGTCACACCAAACTCCAAAATTGGGCTGGACAAAATGATTAGCACCTTTTCAAAATTTTGGAAAACTAAGATTGTTTCAAGCATGTGATGCTCCTTTAAACTCACATGGGGCAAGTAACAGATGTGGGCAATATAAAAATCACACCTGAAAGCAGATAAAAAGGAGAGAAGTTCACTTAGTCTTTGCATTGTGTGTCTGTGTGTGCCACACTAAGCATGGACAACAGAAAGAGGAGAAGAGAACTGTCTGAGGAGTTGAGAACAAAAATTGTGGAAAAATATCAACAGTCTCAAGGTTACAAGTCCATCTCCAGAGATCTAGATTTGCCTTTGTCCACAGTGCGCAACATTATCAAGAAGTTTGCAATCCATGGCACTGTAGCTAATCTCCCTGGGCGTGGACGGAAGAGAAAAGTTGATGAAAGGTGTCAAGCAGGATGGTCCGGATTGTGGATAAACAGCCCCAAACAAGTTCCAAAGATATTCAAGTTGTCCTGCAGGCTCAGGGAGCATCAGTGCCAGCGCAAACTATCCATGGACATTTAAATGAAATGAAACGCTATGGCAGGAGACCACGGAGGGCCCCACTGCTGACACAGAGACATAAAAAAGAAAGACTTCATTTTGCCAAAATGAACTTAAGTAAGCCAAAATCCTTCTGGGAAGACGTCTTGTGGACAGATGAGACCAAGATAGAGCTTTTTGGTAAAGCACATCATTCTACTGTTTACCGAAAACAGAATGAGGCCTACAAAGAAAAGAACACAGTACCTACAGTGAAATATGGTGGAGGCTCAATTATGTATTGGGGTTGTTTTTCTGCCTCTGGCACTGGGTGCCTTGAATGTGTGCAAAGTATCATGAAATCTGGATTACCAATGGATTTTGGGTCGCACTGTACAGCCCAGTGTCAGAAAGCTGGGTTTGCATCCGAGATCTTAGGTCTTACAGCAGGACAATGACCCCAAACATACGTCAAAAAGCACCCAGAAATGGATGGCAACAAAGCGCTGGAGAGTTCTGAAGTGGTCAGCAATGAGTCCAGATCTAAATCTCGTTAAACACCTGTGGAGAGATCTTAAAATTGCTGTTGGGAAAAGGCGCCCTTCCAATAGGAGAGACCTGGAGCAGTTCGCAAAGAAAGAGTCGTCCAACATTCTGGCTGAGAGGTGTAAGAAGCTTATTGATGATTATAGCAAGCGACTGATTTCAGTTATTTTTTCCAAAGGGTGTGCAACCAAATATTAAGTTAAGGATGCCAATAATTTTGTCCAGCCCATTTTTGGAGTTTGGTGTGACATTATTTCCAATTTGCTTTTTTTCCTCCCTTTTTTGGTCTAGTTCCAATACACACAAAGGGAATAAACATGTGTATAACAAAACATGTGTTACTGCAATCCTTTTCTCAGATAAATACTTTATTTTCTAGAAAAATTTCAGGGGTGTCGACATTTATTGCCATGGCTGTATAGATATATATATATATATATATATATATATATATATATATATATATATAGTGCACTGATAGGAAATTAGATTAAAATCTAACATTTATTAATTCAATTATGAAAAGCTCAAAAAAATCATCAAAAATATCAAATAAACACATACACATGTGCCGCCATCTTAGTGTCCACACTATTGTGCAATGTCGCAGTAATGTCTATAATCAGTCTGGGACTCACATCAATGTGAAGTACATATTCCTTGACTTGCAGTGATGACACAGGTGAAAAAATATATCATCACAGAGATATGTACTTCTGTATCTTGTAGTAGATTCAACAGAGTACATAATAGCATATATCCAATTTATCTATTGCAGCATCCCCATTGTATGCATAGCTAATTATGTACAGCTTATATCATCAGTGCATATAGTCTTAGGTGCAGTTCATGTTCATAATTACCCATACATGTATAGATGCCGTTTGTATTGCAGACTGTATGATAAGCGCTGCTCTCAAGAGTAATCTTCTCCTACTCCATAAATATCACAGATCATACAAAGTATTAATTGAAGCAGCAAGTGTCTGCAAAGTCATTATTGCACACATCTGATGTAGCATATTATAGCAAATACATCTTGCACATATAGTCTTATTGCACCACAGGTGAATATTGCATCAGTCCCCAAATATAATATTATTGAACATCAGACTTGTAGTTAGATCAGTGCAGTGTGCATATAAGGTGCTGCAAATATATTGACAAAACCTGTGGACCCGGCCTTGCTTCATTTATGTATCCGAGGTGCCATTGTGGCTATTTTATCCTCTGATCTTCCGATTCCACACGTTTCCCGCTGTTCAGTTCATCAGGAATAGTGGTTATAACAGCATTGGTTCATTCTCTAAAAGCTACTGCTTTAGTGTGTATCAGGCATGACACTGATGGCGGCCATGAATCAGACTATTGTGTGAGCTACTCTTATATATCCTAGCCCAATCCTCTCTATCTTACCTGCATTCGGTAGCCGCCCCTACCATCTGACGTGCATCAGGAATCTCACCTGGACTACACATCAGATGATCTACAGGGATGCGCCCGCATACAACCAGGTCATGGGGTTCAGTGACGTGCTACTCCACGCCTCATTTTCATTTAAGTTGTCTAGCAACTGGTGAGCTTGCGTGTCAAGTGTAAGGTACGTGAAGGTGCACAGTTGGTACACACAATCTTACATATAGAGAGTGGAGGGCACTACATACAGGCCCTAGAACAAGACTCCTCCCTGGTCATAAAAACATCTGATAAAGGTGGAAATATTGTTATTGTGACCAGGGAGGAATATAAGGATATGTGCCTAGACATACTTAAACACCACGACTGTTACAACCAGCTTCAAAGGGGGGGCGTGGCCTGGGTAAGGAGCCTGCTGCACGCATGTAGCTGAGCTCCTGTGACTGCAAGACTTCAAAGCATCACAAAACAGGCATTTAACCTCGGATGTATATCAAATCTGTTCTGGGGACTCAGGAAGAACTAAGGAACATACCTACCAATTTTGGGCTGAATGGGCCACACTCTTAAATCCTGCGCTATGTAATGACCCAGGCAGAGTGTACAAGCATAGCTCCAGCCGGCTGGGGCTACGGAGCTCGGCGCTGATAACAGAGGAGGACTGAGGGGCAGCTAAGAGAAGAGAGACAAAACCAAGGGATCACCTTGAAAACCGTGAGTCCATCTGTAACGCCGAGCGCTCCGGGTCCCGCTTCTTCCCCGGAGCGCTCGCAGCGTTACACTCCTGCTTGCAGCGCCCCGGTCAGACTCGCTGACCGGGAGCGCTGCTTTGTGTTTCTCGGCGGGGATACGATCCCCGCGGTGGGTCGTGCCCGCCCGCGGGTCACATCCCGTGTCACTCACCGGCCCCATCCTCCTGCTCAGTCCCGGAGCACGGCCCCACTCTCTATGGCGCGCGCGACGGGTCTCTCAGATTTAAAGGGCAGTGCACCATTAATTGGTGCCTGGCTCAATTAGTTCCAATCACTCCCTACACTATAAAAAAAACACTTCCCCTTCCTGTCCCTGCCGGATCTTGTTGCCTAGTGCCCTGAGAAAGATTTCTGTGTGTTTCCAAGCCTGTGTATCCAGACCTTTGCCATTGCCCCTGACTACGAACCTTTGCCGCCTGCCTTGACCTCTTGCTACGTCCAACCTTGCCCTCACTTATCCTTGTGTACTACGCCTATCTCAGCTGTTAGTGAGGTTGAGTCGCTATCGGGGGATACGACCTGGGAGTTACCGCCACAGCAAGTCCATCCCGCCTTGCGCCGGGCTCTGGTGAAAACCAGTAACTTCTTAGAACCGGTCCCCTGGTACGGCCCACGCCATCGCCTCACTAACACAGAGGATCCACTACCCGCTTCCAGTCTGGTTCCTGACACCATCCCTCTATCCTCCCAGTGCTAAGCCCGAGGAATAATCTACTGTGAAGCGGCGCTCCGCTCTGGGTGCCATTTTACCTCAGGAGCTCCGGACCTCTACATTGCAGCGCTCCGCTCAGCAGCCTTACACGCCTGGAATGAAAGTAAGTGCAGAGAAGTTCTCACACTTTCCTGAGAAGCTCTACATGCCATCAATGCATAATAACCCTGTAACTCACCGCCACTAACTTAGGGAACCTCCGGTGCTCTCCTGTGTCATTACAGTCTCTCCTGTGTCATTACAGTCAGCACTACAGGGATAGACGTGCTGCCACCATTACACTTCTTCCTTCAGGCCCCCTGCACAGACACCATTTTACTGTCATTGTTAAAAACTTTTCATATATTGCAGGACTCATTCTAATATGACATTTCACAATATACACCTGTTAAAAAATTTTTTATTTTCACCTGAAATTCAAGCTCAAAATAGCCACCACTAGGGGTCGCCTGTCTTTTAGCCAGACAGACTAGTCTAGATTTTACAGCATACTGGATACCGGCCATAAAGCATACCGGTACCCAGTATAGGAGATTTCTATTGTGTATGCAAAACTACAGATAAAGGATGTGTGGACATGCTGGGAGCTGTAGTTTTAAAACAACTGGAGGCAACACTGCTCTAACACAGTTATTTACAAACATTGCAGCTTCAGTTGTTACTAAACTACAACTCCCAGCATGCTGAAATAGTCAAAGCTTTCTCGGACTCCTGAATGATAAAGAAGTTGATCAAACTTTCAGGAGTCTGTGAAAGATGAATGACACACATAGTGACAGCTATGCTGATTAGCATCCAGCTTTACTAGGAGAAGATAAAACATGTTTTCATAAAAATGCTGTACTTTTATCTAAAAAATCCTTGCACTAATTTTATAAAGATCTATTCTTATATTTATACATTTTATCCTGTTATGAATTCACCATAATGTCTTCTGATTACTGCAGGCAAGCTCCAAGTATCTTCCTCTGACACATGACACAGCATAAAACCAGAGAGGAAAGGGTTACAGAGTAGAGAGTACTGATTGGCTGACTGCACAGGCTTGCTCCTGTGAGGGAGACAGACTGACACGCCCCCTCCAGTCTGCAGAATGAAAAAGTAACTCACCAGCAGATAAATACTTATATCTCTGGATATATAGGTCCGAGACACATAAAAATTATATGCACATGATCAGGATTGGGTCCTGAGTAACATATCACTTTTTTTCTTCTTTTTTTTTTTTTTGCACTATGACAGCTATGCTTTAACTAAGGAGCATACACACAGCTGCTCTTTTCCTCTCTACTGCGTGGATCTGCAATATTTTATGTTCTTTATAGCAAGGGTGCTGCTGTCCTTTTACATAGCACATGATAATAGTCTACTTTCTAAAGAAGTCCATTTACCAAGATTCCTGTATGATTAATGTATACCTGCATGGGTCTGCCCTATCTCTGAGCTCCTTATAAGCTGGAAAACTGTAATTACTCGGCACTAAACAAGTCAACTCAGCTCATTCTCAAACAGTATTAAACCTATCACTGCTCTTACAATGTTGAAGTGTAAATTATATGGGATTACCATACCTTGGACTATTCACCTTTCTGGAACTGTTCTTTCTTTGCGTTGTACAAGATAACATATATCACTCTCAAACTATTTTGAATACATTAATGTTCTTGCATAATTAAGATGTAAAAACGCATGGGACTGCTATTCATTTAAGCTTCTCCTAAGCTAGAGATTTGGACTCACTCTGAACTGTACAAGTCAGCTCAAACCATTCTAAAACAGACCCTAAAAGTCACCTCTCACACCATTACCATTATTGATGATCTGACAGGATAGATGGTACCCTGTTGACTCAGATTTGCTTTACAGCTTTCTGTAACCCTACAGCAAGAAATTTAAATATAAATCTCACCGCCTGGTAAACCACCCAGCAGTTCAAACTTCAAGTCTGGAAACAGCTGCTGACCCCTGATAAAGTGACCACTGCAAGACAACACTTATTCTATCTCAAGATCCAAACAGAACTGATTACCCTCTAATCCACAAATAATACTAAGAGACTTTACTGTTCTGCTTCCATTCCAGGCTTCCTTGTCATCCCTCTGTTAAATCGAACACGAAATATGTCAAATACAAGGATCGCAAAGAAAAACGAATCTTCCAATAAAATGGAAAAAGTAGAACAAGATGGAATATTCCAAACCAATTCTTATAAAAAAGAAATTCCTCTAACAGATACAGCAATAGAACTCAACCTTCAAGATATCTCAATACACCATTACCACAGAGAATAAGAGTTGCTCACATTGACCAATCTGAAGATACAGATCTTCCATTGTCAAATAGATACTCTGCTTTACATGATACCATCCATGAAAAATTTGAAGAAAATGAAACCTCATCAATTACTTCTTCCCCATCAGGGAGCCCAGAAAAGAAGAAAAAAAAAAAGAAAAAAAAGAAAAAAAGGTCTTTCCAAAACGAATACCAAGAAAATGTTTCTAAAAACAATATCCAATCAGATATGGAACCAGATGACCAATTGCAGAACATGCCGGCATCTTCAGACACTGCCACCAAAGTCAAAAATATGCTATTAATGTTAAAACGCCAGATCCAGAAAGACACGAAATCTACAGTGGCAGAGATAAATAAAAATGTGGAAACCTTAGGGGCAAGAGTGGACCACACTGAAAAGAAAATGGGGGAGTGCGTGGTAGCCCACAACAAATTAGCAGACACTCAAGACCTTCTCTGCGATGAAGTAGAGTCCCTAAGAGCCAAATTCATCGACTTAGAAGACAGACACAGACGGAGCAACCTAAAGTTTGGAGGTGTCCCAGAAAATATCTCTAACCCTGAAATCATTCCATACTTGCAAACTATGTTTAAAAGTTTGGTTCCGGGCTATTCAGACATCGAACTCACTATAGACAGGGCACATCAGTTGCCCAAACCAAAAAGTCTGCCTGATTCAGCTCCAAGAGATGTCATAGCAAGACTTTTATTCTTTCAAACAGAAAAAAATATCCTAGCGGTAAATAGGAAAGTGGGTTCCTTACCAGACCCATATAAAGGAATTTCAATATACATAGACCTATTACTGTCTACCTTAGCAGCAAGAAGGAATTTTTCCCCTATAACCACAGCATTGAGAAGAATCCGCTTCAACTACAGATGGGGATTTCCGACGAAGATCATTGTGATGAGGAGTGGTATTAATCATATTCTCACCTGTCCCGGCAAAGCAAAAGAAACTTTGGAACAGTGGAACATAACAGTTGGCCCCTCCCCATTCCCATCATTGAAAGAAAATCAATCCTTGTAACAAACTACAGAACCAATCTGAACCCGTGGTAATGATGTCCAGCTAGATATCCACCTTATGAAGTCACTACCCATGTCGAATTCTTCTTCCCTTTTGATGCAAGCTCACCCCGACTTGCTCATGTTGACTCAGCTCTGTATTGTTATCTACCTCTTTATTTTAGTTCTCCTGTTCTATTGGTATAATAACCGCTATTGTACTTACGTTTTGTTCTCTCCATTTTCTCTATGCTTACTTGGGCTATTCCGGTATGATGTCTGCAGAATGAGGTCCGAGTTGCTTAGCCATCTAAGATTGAAAATGCTACATTCCATGTTCCCAAAGGTACTGTCCATTAAAATAGACCTCTCCTACACAAACAGCCCTCCTACACAGATAGATGATGCTTACATTTTATGGCCATAATGTTAGGGGCTTAAACTCACATAAACCTAGAACTTTCCTATGGAATGACATTCGGGAATCTAATGCAGATATAATCTGTATTCAAGAGACACACATCAGAGATCAAGATAGCAATACATTTAAATATAAATATTTTCCAAATAAATTCATGTCCTGCGCTCCTACAAAGAGAGCTGGTACCATGATATTGGTTAAAGATACTGTGACGTTTCATAAGAAACAAACAGAAATAGACCCATTAGGTCGCTTTGTTGTCGTATCCTGTACAATCAATAACAAAGACTACACAATAGCATCAGTATATGCTCCAAACTCAGGCCAAATAAGGTTTTTAAATAAGCTGATGAAAAAAATCTATAGGATCAAACAAGGGAAACTAATAATATGCGGTGACTTAAATTTAACAAATTACTTTAAAGTAGACTCTAATTCCCAGAGCACAAGAACAGTCCTGACACTTAACAAGTGATTGTTTAATGAGGGTCTATTTGACATTTGGAGATGCAAACATGAAGTGGAGAGGGATTACACCTTCTACTCTCAGACACACAAGTCTTACTCAAGAATTGATTATTTTTTAACCACAATACATACAATTCCTGATGTTATATCTATTGGAAATATAACATGGGCTGGTCATACCCCATTATCTCTGATCATCTCCACACCTGATTTTCCAAAGAATACATTTATTTGGAGAAACAACCCCTACATTATGAACCTACCAGAGGTCAAAAGCAAACTCCTAAGAAACTTAACTGAATTTTTTAAGCTTAATGAGGGACATTTACTAAGGGGTTTAGTCCGGTTTTTCTTACTATATTTGTCGCAAAAATGTCGCTATTGCGCCTACGTGGTTTTCTGTGCGACTTTACATCGGCAGAGCTAGAAGTGCATTTTTTTTTTCCCGCCGTTTTTTAGTAAGATTTCAAATTTGACTTGCAGTGGTCATGTATTTATTATGTGCGACAGTCGCAAAAAAGTCGCAGGAAGGTAAAAACTTGACTAAATGTACCCCACCAAAGTCTTGGCTTACCCAACTAACATATTTAGCAGAAAAATGAACATTACACTTTTGTAAAGTTATTTTTGCTCTAAACTGTTTGTGGTAGTTTTTCAGGCCTTACTCGACTGTTTTTTTTAACTAAATTGTTAGAGTTTAACCCATTCTCATGAACTCCCAATGAAAACACAATCCTTTGCTTTTTCAAAAAAAAACATTTTTTATTAAACAGGCAATGGTTTTGCATAACTTAAACAATGTGAAAGACACCAATGGATGAACCCCACATCCTCAATTTACAACTTGTTAGGCGACTATAACATATAGTTCCGTGGGCAGGTGATGGCCATGTGCAAAATGTCAGGTTGCAAGTTTGGGTCAAATATGGTTCCTCACAAGATTTTTGCATTTTCTCAACCACTAACCAATTAGCAGGTGTGTGTTAAACTTGCATAGTTTGAATGTTTTGTTTAAATTGCCTAGAACCATGGTTATTGTATCAACCCTTTGGTAACCCGACGCATAGTGGTTAATGTTCCTATGCTTAGCTAACTGCACACTACTAAGTTGGATAAATTGTTTAACCCTTACATTAGTGCCTTAATTTGCACCGTAAAGATGTAAACTCCTTTTTGACCTTGTAGGTCGGTTTATCATCCTTCTTTTTTTAAAAACATTTACATTAGAAAAACTATTTTTTTGTTTAATAACACAAAATCCGAACAAGTCTAAATTTGTTACATTTTGGATTTTAACCCCTTAAGGACGCAGGACGTAAATGTACGTCCTGGTGCGGTGGTACTTAACGCACCAGGACGTACATTTACGTCCTAAGCATAACCGCGGGCATCGGAGCGATGCCCGTGTCATGCGCGGCTGATCCCGGCTGCTGATCGCAGCCAGGGACCCGCCGGCAATGGCCGACGCCCGCGATCTCGCGGGCGTCCGCCATTAACCCCTCAGGTGCCGGGATCAACACAGATCCCGGCATCTGCGGCAGTGCGCGATTTGAATGAATGATCGGATCGCCCGCAGCGCTGCTGCGGGGATCCGATCATTCATAACGCCGCACGGAGGTCCCCTCTCCTTCCTCCGTGCGGCTCCCGGCGTCTCCTGCTCTGGTCTGTGATCGAGCAGACCAGAGCAGAAGATGACCGAAAACACTGATCTGTTCTATGTCCTATACATAGAACAGATCAGTATTAGCAATCATGGTATTGCTATGAATAGTCCCCTATGGGGACTATTCAAGTGTAAAAAAAATGTAAAAAAATTTAAAAGTAAAAGTTAAAAAAAAGTGAAAAATCCCCTCCCCCAATAAAAAAGTAAAACGTCCGTTTTTTCCTATTTTACCCCCAAAAAGCGTAAATTTTTTTTTATGGACATATTTGGTATCGCCGCGTGCGTAAATGACGAACTATTAAAATAAAATGTTAATGATCCCGTACGGTTAACGGCGTGAACGAAAAAAAAAAAGTCCAAAATTCCTACTTTTTTAATACATTTTATTTTAAAAAAATTATAAAAAATGTATTAAAAGTTTTTTATATGCAAATGTGGTATAAAAAAAAAGTAAAGATCATGGCGCAAAAAATGAGCCCCCATACCGCCACTTATACGGAAAAATAAAAAAGTTATAGGTCATCAAAATAAAGGGATTATAAACGTACTTGTTACGCCGAGCGCTCCGGGTCCCCGTTCCTCCCCGGAGCGCTCGCCTCATCTTCGTTGTTGCAGCGCCCCGGTCAGATCCACTGACCGGGTGCGCTGCGGTCCCGCCTTCAGCCGGGGTGCGATTCGCGATGCGGGTAGCGCCCGCTCGCGATGCGCACCCCGGTCCCCGTACCTGACTCGCTCTCCCTCGGTCCTGTCCCGGCGCGCGCGGCCCCGCTCCCTAGGGCGCGCGCGCGCCGGGTCTCTGCGATTTAAAGGGCCAGTGCACCAATGATGGTGCCTGGCCCAATCTTCCCAATTAGCTTATTGTGTTCACCTGTGCACTTCCCTATATCTAGTCACTTCCCCTGCACTCCCTTGCCGGATCTTGTTGCACTTGTGCCTAGTGAAAGCATTCCTTGTCTGTTCCTAGTCCGTGTTCCTGACCTCCTGCCGTTGCCCCTGACTACGATCCTTGCCGCCTGCCCCCGACCTTCTGCTACGTCCGACCTTGCTTCTGCCTACTCCATTGTACCGCGCCTATCTTCAGCATCTTCAGCAGCCAGAGAGGTGAGCCGTTGCTAGTGGATACGACCTGGTCACTACCGCCGCAGCAAGACCATCCCGCTTTGCGGCGGGCTCTGGTGAAAACCTGTAGTGGCTTAGAACCGGTCCACTAGCGCGGTCCACGCCATCCCTCTCTGGCACAGGGGATCCACTACCTGCCAGCCGGCATCGTGACAGTAGATCCGGCCATGGATCCCGCTGAGGTTCCCCTGCCAGCTGTCTCTGATATCGCCCGACAGGTCGCCCATCTAACCCACCAGCTGTCGGAAGTGTCCACCATTTTGCACCAACATCCCCTGCCAGTTGCCTCTGATATCGCCCGACAGGTCGCCCTTCTAACCCACCAGCTGTCGGAAGTGTCCACCATGGTGCGCCAACATTCGCAACTTCTTCAGCAATCATCTCCTCCGCCAGCTCCTGCACCTCCTCCGCAGCGAGTGGCCACTCCTAGCCTCTGCCTGTCCTTGCCGGACAAATTTAATGGGGACTCTAAGTATTGCCGTGGCTTTCTTTCGCAATGTTCCCAGCACTTGGAGATGATGTCGGACCAGTTTCCTACTGAAAGGTCTAAGGTGGCTTTCGTGTTCTGCCTTCTGTCTGGAAAAGCCCTGTCATGGGCCGCACCGCTCTGGGACCGCAATGACCCCGTCACTGCCTCTGTACACTCCTTCTTCTCGGAAATTCGAAGTGTCTTTGAGGAACCTGCCCGAGCTTCTTCAGCCGAGATTGCCCTGCTGAACCTGGTCCAGGGTGTTTCTTCCGTTGGCGAGTACGCCATTCAGTTCCGTGCTCTTGCTTACGAGTTGTCCTGGAATAGTGAGACTCTCTGCGCGACCTTTAAAAAAGGCCTATCCAGCAACATTAAAGATGTTCTGGCCGCACGAGAGACTCCTGCTGACCTACATGAACTCATTCATCTAGCCACTCGCATTGACATGCGTTCTTCCGGATGGCGTCTGGAGCTCCGCCTGGATATGGACTTTGTTCGCACGAAGCGTTTTTTCTCTCCGGCTCCTCTCTCCTCTGGTCCTCTGCAATCTGTTCCTGTGCTTCCCGCCGCGGAGGCTATGCATGTTGACCGGTCTTGCTTGACACCTCAAGAGAGGACACGAAGCCGCATGGAGAATCTTTGCCTGTACCATGCCGGTACCGAACACTTCCTGAAGGATTGTCCTATCCGTCCTCCCCGCCTGGAAAGACGCACGCTGACTCCGCACGAAGGTGACACAGTTCTTGATGTCAACTCTGCTTCTCCACGCCTTACTGTGCCTGTGCGGATATCTGCCTCTACTTTCTCCTTCTCTACTATGCTCTTCTTGGATTCCGGATCTGCAGGAAAATTTTTTTTGGCCTCTCTCATCAACAGGTTCTACGTTCCTGTGACCAGTCTCGTACGTTTCCACACAGAACCCCTCCTAATTTGCATCGGACCTCTTCATGGAAAAATCGAGTTTTTTTTTCTCAGGTTCTTTGGCCCCAAGAAGAGGGGGAGACCCAAGGGGGGGGGGTACTGTTACGCCGAGCGCTCCGGGTCCCCGTTCCTCCCCGGAGCGCTCGCCTCATCTTCGTTGTTGCAGCGCCCCGGTCAGATCCACTGACCGGGTGCGCTGCGGTCCCGCCTTCAGCCGGGGTGCGATTCGCGATGCGGGTAGCGCCCGCTCGCGATGCGCACCCCGGTCCCCGTACCTGACTCGCTCTCCCTCGGTCCTGTCCCGGCGCGCGCGGCCCCGCTCCCTAGGGCGCGCGCGCGCCGGGTCTCTGCGATTTAAAGGGCCAGTGCACCAATGATGGTGCCTGGCCCAATCTTCCCAATTAGCTTATTGTGTTCACCTGTGCACTTCCCTATATCTAGTCACTTCCCCTGCACTCCCTTGCCGGATCTTGTTGCACTTGTGCCTAGTGAAAGCATTCCTTGTCTGTTCCTAGTCCGTGTTCCTGACCTCCTGCCGTTGCCCCTGACTACGATCCTTGCCGCCTGCCCCCGACCTTCTGCTACGTCCGACCTTGCTTCTGCCTACTCCATTGTACCGCGCCTATCTTCAGCATCTTCAGCAGCCAGAGAGGTGAGCCGTTGCTAGTGGATACGACCTGGTCACTACCGCCGCAGCAAGACCATCCCGCTTTGCGGCGGGCTCTGGTGAAAACCTGTAGTGGCTTAGAACCGGTCCACTAGCGCGGTCCACGCCATCCCTCTCTGGCACAGGGGATCCACTACCTGCCAGCCGGCATCGTGACAGTACTAATTTGGTTAAAAAGTTTGTGATTTTTTTTAAGCGCAACAATAATATAAAAGTATGTAATAATGGGTATCATTTTAATCGTACTGACCCTCAGAATAAAGAACACACGTCATTTTTACCATAAATTGTACGGCGTGAAAACGAAACCTTCCAAAATGAGCAAAATTGCGTTTTTCGTTTTAATTTCCCCACAAAAATAGTGATTTTTGGTTGCGCCATACATTTTATGATATAATGAGTTATGTCATTACAAAGGACAACTGGTCGCGCAAAAAACAAGCCCTCATACTAGTCTGTGGATGAAAATATAAAAGAGTTATGATTTTTAGAAGGCGAGGAGGAAAAAATGAAAACGTAAAAATTAAATTGTCTGAGTCCTTAAGGCCAAAATGGGCTGAGTCCTTAAGGGGTTAAAACAATTGGAGTTGACATATGTTTCCCATCTTAAATAAGTTTATCCAGGCAAATGTTTTTGGGCCCACTGTGGCCGGGCAGTAAATTGAAAATTAAAAAGAAAATTGAAGCAGAGGGGGGATTTAAGCCAGGAAGGGGGGGGGGGGGGGGGGGATGAAAGAGGGACAGGATGGGGGAATCGAAGCAGGAGGGGTTAATGGAAAGGGAAGTGTGTTTGTAATGGAAGCAGGGGGGAAATGAAGGCACAGGGGGAGAGAATGGAAAGATGGGCAGGATGGGGTGAAAGGCAGGAGAAGGGGGGGAAGGAAGCAGGGGATAATGGGATAAAGGGCATGATGGGGTGATTGAAAGGAGCAGAAGAATGGGCTTAATGGAAAAGCAGTGGGGGGAATGGAAGCGTGGGGGGGGGTGAATAAAGGAGGGGCAGGATGGGGTGAATAGAAGGGGCAGAAGTGTTTAATGGGTGCCGGGGGGTAGTGGAAGCATGAGGAAAAATGGAAAGAGGGGCAGGATGTGGAGAATGGAAGGAGCAGGGGGTAATGAAAGTAGGGGGTGAATGCAAGCAAGGGGGGGGGGGGGAAAGAAGGAGCGGGGGAACAATAGAAGCAAGGTGGGTTCTGCAAGGTACCATAGTTTCATTTAGATAAGCAATGCAGACAAAAACCTTAGATTCAAAACGTGATAACCCTACCTACCTCATCAACCGAAACCTCCATCTCAGGATCCGTGTAGTTCTTCTTTTTAACTGCGCGCACATGCTGCATTACGCCAGCAACAGAACATTCGCCATCTGGAACCTCGGAGGAAGCTTGAAAGGAAGAGCCAGCATCCATATCCTGACTTGCAGTAGCGCCAGACATGCTTTCTAACATTACCTCGGCAACTGAAGGTTGCCTAACATTATGGGTTTTGGACCTCCGTTTGCCACTTGTTTGAGCCATTACTTTGAAAATCTAGTGTAATGACTCTGATTGGTGTGAAAAGCCTGACAGCAAGTCAAAAACCAAAGTTCCTGTGAGAAAGCTAGCAGCCAGACCTCTTCAGACAGCAGGAACTACGAATTGACTATTAATTCTACTACCTGAAGTAAATTTCCCGCTTTTGCCTACGTGCGACAAATTTACTAACACCGTGTGGCAATTTAGTAAATTTGTCGCATGTAAGCAAAAAGCAAGTCGAAAAAACCAGGGTAAAAAACAGGCTACATAGTCAAACAATAGTAGGTACTACTAGAGAGAGCTCAACCCTCTGGAACGCACATAAAGCTTATGCTAGAGGGATACTAATCCAAGAAACTGCTAGATATAACAAAAACACGAAAGAAAACATCAATACAACCCTCCAATCAATAGCAAATCTAGAATTCCAAGACAAATTGAACCATTCCCAGAACACAGAAATAAATACAAAACTAAAAGCAGCCAGGATAAAATTAATAGAGTTATTATCTGCAAAATTTTACAAACAGATTAAAAAACTCAAATACAATTATTATTGTAATTACAATAAGGCCTCCTCATTGATGGCCATGAGAGTAAAAGGTATCAACACAAAAGCTAGAATCTCCCACCTAATTCACCCACAAACAAAATAAAAAATACAAAACCCACAAAATATAGCAGATTCTTTTAGTAAATATTATGAATCCTTATATAACTTATCAAACGACAACTTAACAACACAACCAGACCCTGACTAAATAGATTCTTTTTTGAAGGAATGTAACCTCCCTCAACTACCCCCGAATTGCATTACTGACCTAAATAACCCTATTACTCCAAAAGAAATATCGGAAGCCATTGCCTCCATGAAACTAAATAAATCCCCCGGACCAGACTGTTTTACGTCAGAATACTATAAGACATTTGAACTTATACTCCTTCCTTGCTTGGAACAATTCTTTAATGAATCTAAATTGAAAGGGAAATTCCCTAAGGAATCATTAGAGGCAACTATAGTGACTCTCCCGAAACCTGGAAGGATCCGACATGGCCATCTAATTTTAGACCTATATCCTTACGAAATAATGATGTGAAACTTTACGCTACAATTTTAGCTAATAGAATCTCATCAGTTCTCTCACATATCATACATGAAGACCAGGTAGGATTTATGATTAATAGACAAGCGAAAAATACTAATCCATGGCTCAAGTATGGATCCGTCCATATACTTATCATTAGATGCAGAGAAAGCTTTCAATAGAATCCACTGGATCTATGCGTCTAAAGCAATTAAATCATTTGGCTTTTCTAAAATCCGTCTTCGCACTATACAGTAACCCGAGTGCCTCAGTCCTTGTAAATGAAATTCTGTCGGTCCTTTTTCAAATAACAATCACTCAATTAAGGGCATCCCTACATCGAAAGACACCCAGAAAATAGGACTATTCGCAGACGACATAATCCTATCCCTGTCTGAACCACTCACTTCTCTCTCGTTGGTACAAGATATTGTTCACAGATTTGGTGAACTCACATACTACAAAATTAATGAACCAAAGTCGAATATTTTAAGCATACATATTGACCCGCATATTAAAGATCAGATAATGAGAGGCTTCTTGTATCAATGGAACCCACCAAAAATGAAATACTTGGGAATAATCTTAAACAAAAACATTTCGTGCATGGTAAAAGTGAATTTCTCCACCCTAAAATCCGATCTTCAATCCTCTTTAGATAAATACACAAAAGGTGAGTGGAGCTGGATGGGTCGCTCCATCACATACAAAATGTTTATTATGCCCAGAGTTCTATATGTTTTGCGATCCCTACCGGTTTATATACCAGCTAAAATATTGAACAGCCTCAACAAACAGATGACAACATTTATTTTGGAACAATCTAAACCCAGAGTTTCCCTGGTAGCACTATAAAAATCCTTTAGACATGGAGGAATGGGACTACCCAATTACCACGCCTATTATAAATCCATTATCATCAGGCAATCCACAGATAGAGATGTCGCGAATTGTTCACCGGCAAACAGTTCCCGGCGAATTTCGCATGTTCACGTTCGCATCGCCGGGCGAACATATGTGAAGTTCGATCCGCCCCCTATACTTTAACATTGCAGTAAACTTTGACCCTGTGAGTCAGAGTCAGCAGACACATTACAGCCAATGAGCAGCAGTCCCTCCCTTCCAGACCCTCCTACCTCTTGCACGGACGCCATTTTAGCCTCATTCAGCATGCTGCAGGCTTAGCAAGTGGAGGGTTAGAGAATCTGCTCCTGCTGTGTATTCAGGGTCCAGGTTGTATTCAGGGTCCAGTTTACTCCTAAAGCACTAGTGTAACATCTTTTTTAAGGACAGCACCCAAAAAAGCCCTTTTTAGGGCTGAAAGATATCAGTCCTGGTTGGGAGGGAATCGCTGGTTAAAAGGGGTACTCCAGAATCAAACTTAAGTTCCTTCAAGCAACGATCTACTACAGTATTCAAATCGCTGAAAGATATCAGTCCGTTAGTCTTGCAACAGCTGGAGGCACCCTGGTTGGGAGGGAACCGCTGGTTAAAAGGGGTACTCCAGAATCAAACTTAAGTTCCTTCAAGCAACTAACTACTACAGTATTCAAAGGGCTGAAAGATATCAGTCCGTGTGTTTTGCAACAGCTGTAGGCACCCTGGTTGGGGACCACTGCTTAAAAGGGGAACTCCGCTGGCAAGCTTTTTTTCTTTAAAGCAACTAACTACTACAGTATTCAAAGAGCTGAAAGATATCAGTCCGTGTGTTTTGCAACAGCTGGAGCACCCTGGTTGGGGACCACTGCATAAAAGGGGAACTCCGCTGGCAAGTTTTTTTGCTCATTGTCACACTAGTGCAAATCACATTAGGTGTGACAGTTGTGCAAATAAAAAAAAAACTTTTTTGGACTGTTAAATAAAATCAGCCGTCACTGTTAGTTCATGTCACAGTTGCCATTTTTCCTGCCTGCAGGGCAAATTGTGTCACCCTAGTGCAAATCACATTAGGTGTGACAGTTGTGCAAATTAAAAAAAAATACCTTTTTTGGCTGTTAAATAAAATCAATCGTCACTGTTAGTTCACGTCACAGTTGCCATTTTTCCTGCCTGCAGGGCAAATTGTTTCACCCTAATGCAAATCATATTAAGTGTGACAGTAGTGTAAATTAAAAAAAAAAAAAACTTTTTTGGCTGTTAAATAAAATCAGCCGTCATTGTTAGTTCACGTCACAGTTGCCATTTTTCCTGCCTGCAGGGCAAATTGTGTCACCCTAGTGAAAATCACATTAGGTGTGACAGTTGTGCAAATAAAATAAAAAAATACCTTTTTTGGCTGTTAAATAAAATCAGTCGTCGCTGTTAGTTCACGTGTCAGTTGCCATTTTTCCTGCCTGCAGGGCAAATTGTGTCACCCTAGTGCAAATCACATTAGGTGTGACAGTTGTGCAAATTAAAAAAAAATACCTTTTTTGGCTGTTAAATAAAATCAGTCGTCACTGTTAGTTCACGTCACAGTTGCCATTTTTCCTGCCTGCTGGTCAAATTGTGTCACCCTAGTGCCAATCACATTAGGTGTGACAGTTGTGGAAATAAAATAAAAAATACCTTTTTTGGCTGTTAAATAAAATCAGTCGTCACTGTTAGTTCACGTCACAGTTGCCATTTTTCTTGCCTGCAGGTCAAATTGTGTCACCCTAGTGCAAATCACATTAGGTGTGACACTTGTGCAAATTTAACCAAAAAATTGACAGGCAGGAGGAAGGCCACCCCGCAGGGGCCGTCGTGGTGCTGGGATTCCCTTTGGCCCTAGAATGGCCAGTGTTCAGAGGCCACGTGAACCCCCAAAGTTCTGAGGTCTTAGTTGACTGGCTATCACAAGACACCCAATCTACTACTAAAGCTTCCGCTCGGAACATTGACGCACCGTCCTTCTCCTCCTCTAGCTTAGCTTCGGGCACCTCTCATGCTACCACTTGCCCGCCTGCCACCACCACCAACACTAGCACCCCAGCAGCTTTACTTGATCCGTCAGAGGAGTTATTTACACATCAGTTTGAAGACATGAGTGATGCAAAACCATTATTGGCAGAGGATGTAGTTAACAGGGATATGTGTCAGGCAGCATTACACACATGGACATTCGGTGTGATGATGATGTTGTACCCGCTGCTGCTTCCTTTCTTGAGGTGTCAGATAACGGTGAAGGTGTTGATGATGACGATGTGTCCGTGGATGCCACGTGGGTGCCCGCTAGAAGAGAAGAAGAGGGGGAAAGTTCAGATGGGGAGACAGAGAGGAGGAGGAGACGAGTTGGAAGCAGGGGGAGGTCGTCGTAAGGAGCTAGTGGCACAGTCAGAGAGCATGCATCGGCACCCGGTGTCAGCCAGATGGGACGCCAATCAACGCATGCTGTTGCAACCACCTGAATGCCGTCATCGCAGAGCTCAGCAGTGTGGCATTTTTTGTGTGTCTGCCTCTGACAACAGCGAGGCCATTTGCAACTTGTGCCAGAAGAGTCATGGGAAGTCCAACACCCACCTAGGCACAACTGCTTTGTGAAGGCACATGATGTCACATCACAAACGCCTATGGGATCAACACGTCAGTACAAGCAGCACACAAAGTCAAAGCCGCCATCCTCCTTCTGGTCCAGCATCTTCAGCCAGGTCAACCACTGCTGCCCTCCTTGCCCCCCTCTCAACCATCCGCCTCTCCGTCTCTCGCCTTGAGCAGTTCCTGCTCATCTGCCCACAGTCAGGTGTCTGTCAAGGAGATGTTTGAGCACAAGAAGACAATGTCTCAAAGTCACCCCCTAGCCCGGCGTCTGACAGCTGGCTTGTCGGAACTGCTAGCCCACCAGCTTTTACCATACAAGCTGGTGGAGTCTGAGGCCTTTAAAAAATTTGTAGCCATTGGGAGTGGAAGGTACTCGGATGAAATTTTTTGGGGACAAAAGGCAATCCCCAACCTTTACTCCATTGTGCAAAAGGAAATTATGGCATGTCTGGCACACAGTGTAGGGGCAAGGGTCCATCTGACCACTGATACCTGGTCTGCAAAGCATGGTCAGGGCAGATATATCACCTACACTGCTCATTGGGTAAACCTGGTGACGGCTGCCAAGCATGGAATGCGTGGCTCTGCAGAGGAGTTGGTGACACCGCCACGACTTGCAGGCAGGCCTGCTGCCACCTCCTCTACTCCTCCTACTCCATCCTCTTCCATAACATCCTCGGCCGAGTCCTCTTCCACTGCTGCGTCTTGCTCCACATCACCGGAACCCCCCCCCCAGCTTCCCAGGTGCTATTCCACATCCTGGATACGGCAGTGTCACGCCATCTTGGGGCTGACTTGCCTCAAAGCGGTGGTTTGTGACAATGGAACAAATTTGTTGGCGGCATTGAGGTTGGGCAAGTTGACACATGTGCCGTGCATGGCACATGTGTGTAATCTGATTGTACAACGCTTTGTGCTCAAGTATCCAGGCTTACAGGATGTCCTGAAGCAGTCTAGGAAGGTGTGTGGCCACTTCAGGCGTTCCTACACGACCATGGTGCACTTGTCAGATATCCAGCGGTGAAACAACATGCCAGTGAGGCACTTGATTTGAGACAGCCCCACACGTTGGAATTCAACACTCCCAATGTTCAGCCGCCTGCTCCAACAAGAAAAAGCCATTAACAAATATTTGTATGACCGGGGTGCTAGGACATCATCTGCGGAGCTGGGAATTTTTTTGCCACGTTACTGGAGGCTCATGCGCAATGCCTGTAGGCTCATGCGTCCTTTTGAGGAGGTGACAAACCTGGTCAGTTGCAATGAAGGCACCATCAGTGACATCATACCGTTTGTTTTCTTCCTGGAGCGTGCCCTGCAAAGAGTGCTGGATCAGGCAGTAGATGAGCGTGAAGAGGAAGAGTTGTGGATACCATTACCACAAGAAACAGCCTTATCAGCATCGCTTGCTGGACCTGCGGCAATGCTGGAAGAGGATTGTGAGGAAGAGGAGTCAGAGGAAGAACGTGGCTTTGAAGAGGAGGAGGAAGACCAACCACAGCAGGCATCCCAGGGTGCTCCGTGTCACCTATCTGGTTCCCGTGGTGTTGTACGTGGCTGGGGGAAAGAAGATTATACCTTCCCTGACATCACTGAGGACGAGGAACGGGACATGAGTAGCTCGGCATCCGTCATCCGTCCTTGTGCAAATGGGGTCTTTCATGCTGTCGTGCCTGTTGAAGGACCCTCGTATAAAAAGGATGAAGGAGAACGACCTGTATTGGGTGTCCACGCTACTAGACCCCCGGTATAAACATAAAGTGCCTGACATGTTACCGCACTACAGCAAGGTGGAAAGGATTCAGCAGGTCCAAAATAAATTAGGAAGTATGCTGTACACAGCCTATAAGGGTCATGTCACAGCACAACAGGGATCTAACAGGGGAAGAGGTAAATGTAATCCTCCTCCTCCTCCCACGAACACGCCGGCAAGGACAGGAAGCTGTACAGACATGCTGTTGATGGAGCACATTTTTAAGTCCTACGCATCGCCACAGCCCTTCAGGGTCCACCCTCAGAGACTACGTGGCCTTAACCGCAGATATTGACACTTTGAGTAGTGATGAACCCCTTGACTACTGGGTGTGCCGGCTTGACCTGTGGCCTGAGCTATCCCAATTTGCGCTCGAACTTCTGGCCTGTCCCACTTCAAGTGTCCTGTCAGAAAGGACCTTCAGTGCAGCAGGAGGTATTGTCACTGAGAAGAGGAGTCACCTTGGTCAAAAAAGTCTGGATTACCTCACCTTTCTTAAGATGAATGAGGGATGGATCCCGAAGGGACTGACACTGGGCAATACATTTGACTGAACAAGGCCTGATAAGATGAGCTGCCTTGGCCTAAAAATGGTCCACACGCTGCTGTATTTTAACTCTGAATGCCGGATGACTTGCGTGACTTATCCGCCACCAACTAAGGTTTAAGCCGTAATGTTTTAGGGCACTTTTTCAGGCCGCTGCTATACCAATACCAAGTTTTCCAGCCAGGTGTACATGCCTAATTTTTCTGGCCTCTGCTGCTGCACTTGTTATGGTGCTGCAATTTTTATGGCCGCTGCTACAGCTGCGACAATACCAAATTTTCCTGCCAGGTGTTCATGCCTAATTTTGCTGACCTCTGCTGCTGCACTTGTTATGGTGCTGCAATTTTTCTGGCTGCTGCTACAGATGCGGCTGCGACAATACCCAATTTTTCATCCATGTGTACACGCCTAATTTTTCTGACCTCTGCTGCTGCAATTGTTATGGTGCTACAATTTTTATGGCCGCTGCTACAGAAGGGGATGCAACAATACCAAATTTTTTAGGCATGTATACATGCCTAATTTTTCAGGTTCTCTCTGCTGACATCTCTGTCCATTTTTGCAACCGTGGATATTAGATGTATGCTAAGGGTAGCATGGTGGCTCAGAGGTTAGCACTGCTGCCTTGCAGCGCTGGGGCCTTGTGTTCAAATCCCACTATGTGCTGCCTAATATGGGGGAATCTTATGTGCAACCTAAAGGGGAGCTTTAACTATGTGCTGCCTAACATGGGGGAATCTAACTATGTGATGCCTAAAGGGGGGATCTAACTATGTGCTGCCTAAAGGGAGGCTCTAACTATGTGCTGCCTAAAATGGAGAAATCTGTGTGCTGTCTAAAGGGGGGAATCTAACTATGTGATGCCTAAAGGGGGGCTCTATGTGCTGCCTAAAGGGGGCTAAAGCATGTTATTCCAAACCATTTAGGAATAATAAGTGATTTATGCCCTTTATGGATTAAAACCAGACTCTGCATCATCTATGTAATTTTCCATGGGAGTTTTGCCATGTATCCCACTCTGGCACGCCACAGTCCAGGTGTTAGTCCCCTTGAAACAACTTTTAAATCACTATTGTGGCCAGAAAGAGTCCCTGTGGGTTTTAAAATTTGCCTGCCCATTGAAGTCAATGGAGGTTCGCCCGGTTCGCGAACTTTTGCGGATGTTCGCGCTCGCGGTTCGCAAACCGAAAATTTTATGTTCGCGACATCACTATCCCTAGAATGGTTAACCCCTTAAGGACTTTTGCACTTTCGTTTTTTCCTCCTTACCTTTTAAAAATCATAACCCTTTCAATTTTCCACCTAAAAATCCATATTATGGCTTATTTTTTGCGTCGCCAATTCTACTTTGCAGTGACATTAGTCATTTTACCCAAAAATGCACGGCGAAACGGAAAAAAAAATCATTGTGCGACAAAATCGAAAAAAAATGCCATTTTGTAACTTTTAGGGGCTTCCGTTTCTACGCAGTGCATATTTCGGTAAAAATTACACCTTATCATTATTCTGTAGGTCCATACGGTTAAAATGATACCCTACTTATATAGGTTTGATTTTGTCGCACGTCTGGAAAAATCATAACTACATGCAGGAAAATTTATCGCCGTGATCTGAAGTTTTTATCGGTATGATTTTTGTTTTGATCGGACTTTTTGATCACTTTTTATTCATTTTTTAATGGTATAAAAAGTGACCAAAATACGCTTTTTTGTACTTTGGAATTTTTTTTGCGCGTACGCCATTGACCGTGCGGTTTAATTAATGATATATTTTTATAGTTCGGACATTTACGCACGCGGCGATACCACATATGTTTATTTATTTTTTTTACACTGTTTTATTTTTTTTATGGGAAAAGGGGGGTGATTCAAACTTTTATTAGGGAAGGGGTTAAATGACCTTTATTAACACTTTTTTTTTACTTTTTTTTTGCAGTGTTATAGGTCCCATAGGGACCTATAACACTGCACACACTGATCTCCTATGCTGATCACAGGCGTGTATTAACACGCCTGTGATCAGCATTATCGGCGCTTGACTGCTCCTGCCTGGATCTCAGGCACGGAGCAGTCATTCGCCGATCAGACACCGAGGTGGCAGGTAAGGGCCCTCCCGGTGTCCGGTCAGTTGTTCGGGACGCCGCGATTTCACCGCGGCGGTCCCGAACAGCCCGACTGAGCAGCCGGGTCACTTTCAGTTTCACTTTAGAAGCGGCGGTCAGCTTTGACCGCCGCTTCTAAAGGGTTAATACCGCACATCCCTGAGATCGGCGATGTGTGGTATTAGCCGCGGGTCCCGCCCGTTGATGAGCACCGGGACCGACGCGATATGATGCAGGATCGCGGCGTGATCCCGCTTCATATCGCGGGAGCCGGCGCAGGACGTAAATATATGTCCTGCTTCGTTAAGGGGTTAATACCCCTAGAGGAACAGAAACCATGGGTTAAGCTTGAATTGAAAATCGCCAGAATAGAGGACTGGGAAACTTTACTATTAAATAAATCACGATTTTGATTACTCAACAGACCTGGGATTCCCCCAACCCTCTTGATAGCGGGCAAAGTCTGGAGTTTGAATACCATAAATATAGACAAAATTGAGGGTACCATGGACTCCTCAATACCACCACAATCCCTCCAACCCTTCCTCCCTAAATTGGACATATTACATTGGAAAGATCTAGGCATTACTTATATCTCCGATATACTTAGAAATAACAAAATACTATCATTTGATGAACTACAGTCTCATTATGAACTATCTGACTCAGATAAAAAAATCTTACAACATCTTACATAAACACCTGCTAAAATTCCTTGACTCTTACTCTAATCTCCCAAAAAGTCTCCACACATGGATTTACGATCCTGTAAAAGAAAAACTTTTATTCTTATTTTAATGAAGATAAATGGTTGAACAAAAATTCGGGAATGGTCAGATGGGAATCCGATCTGGGAAAGTCATTCTCTGAATCTAAATGGCTGAATGCTTTCTCAATGATAAAAAGCAACAGTGTGCACACATTTATGGGAACATCATTGTAAATTTGTTAACAGGTGGCATTACACACCTAAAAAATTATCTCAGATTTTTCCTCATCTATCACCGCTATGCTGGGGGGAGTGTGGAGAACAGGGCTCCTTAAAACATATCTTCCTCACTTGCCCTGACAGATTTCCCTTTATTACAGAAGTAAAGAGTAGGATTTTGAAATTGAACCCTCATTGTTCACAACTTAAGGAAGAACTCCTTTTATTACTTCTGGGTTTGGAAGATTTCCCAAAAAACACTCAAACTCTGATAGTCCATATATGTTTGTCATTTAAAATATTATTAGCCTCCAAATGGAAATCAAGAGAGGTTCCCCACATCAATGAGTTTATAAATACGCTATTAACCAATTATAACTACGAGCTAATACTTTTTATACAAAGGGGAAAAAGAGAAGAATGGATCTCCTTATGGGAATCCTGGATCAAACATTATAAACCCCCATAGATTTCTAGTATCTAAACCAATTATTGTATACAACATGTCTTTACCACACATAAGAGAGAGGTTTCCCAAATGCATAGGACGGCTTGCCCTCGAGACCTTTGACCCTTAGTCCTAATAGCCTGCAGACAATTACTGTCACGATGCCGGCTGGCAGGTAGTGGATCCTCTGTGCCAGAGAGGGATTGGCGTGGACCGTGCTAGTGGACCGGTTCTAAGCCACTACTGGTTTTCACCAGAGCCCGCCGCAAAGCGGGATGGTCTTGCTGCGGCGGTAGTGACCAGGTCGTATCCACTAGCAACGGCTCACCTCTCAGGCTGCTGAAGATAGGCGCGGTACAAGGGAGTAGGCAGAAGCAAGGTCGGACGTAGCAGAAGGTCGGGGCAGGCAGCAAGGATCGTAGTCAGGGGCAACGGCAGAAGGTCTGGAAACACAGGCAAGGAACACACAAGGAACGCTTTCACTGGCACTAAGGCAACAAGATCCGGCAAGGGAGTGCAAGGGAAGTGAGGTAATATAGGGAAGTGCACAGGTGATTACCCTAATTGGAACCACTGCGCCAATCAGCGGCGCAGTGGCCCTTTAAATCGCAGAGACCCGGCGCGCGCGCGCCCTAGGGAGCGGGGCCGCGCGCGCCGGGACAGAACAGACGGGGAGCGAGTCAGGTAGGGGAGCCGGGGTGCGCATCGCGAGCGGGCGCTACCCGCATCGCGAATCGCATCCCGGCTGGCAGCGGGATCGCAGCGCCCCGGGTCAGAGGACGTGACCGGAGCGCTGCAGCGGAGAGAGTGAAGCGAGCGCTCCGGGGAGGAGCGGGGACCCGGAGCGCTCGGCGTAACAGTACCCCCCCCCTTGGGTCTCCCCCTCTTCTTGGAGCCTGAGAACCTGAGGAGCAGACTTTTGTCAAGGATGTTGTCCTCAGGTTCCCAGGATCTCTCTTCAGGACCACAACCCTCCCAGTCTACTAAAAAAAAATTTTTCCCTCTGACCTTTTTGGCAGCCAAAATTTCCTTGACCGAGAAGACGTCCGAGGAGCCGGAAACAGGAGTGGGAGGAACAGATTTGGGAGAAAAACGGTTGAGGATGAGTGGTTTGAGAAGAGAGACGTGAAAGGCATTAGGGATACGAAGAGAAGGAGGAAGAAGAAGTTTATAAGAGACAGGATTAATTTGACACAAAATTTTGAAAGGACCAAGATAGCGTGGTCCCAACTTGTAGCTAGGGACACGGAAGCGGACATATTTAGCGGAGAGCCATACCTTGTCTCCAGGGGAAAAACGGGGGGAGCTCTTCTTTTCTTATCCGCGAACCTCTTCATGCGTGAAGAAGCCTGTAAGAGAGAATTTTGGGTCTCTCTCCATATAATGGAAAGGTCACGAGAAATTTCATCCACAGCGGGCAGACCAGAGGGCAAGGGGGTAGGGAGGGGGGGAAGAGGGTGACGGCCGTACACCACAAAAAATGGGGATTTGGAGGAAGATTCAGAGACCCTGAAGTTATACGAGAATTCGGCCCATGGAAGGAGATCTGCCCAGTCATCCTGGCGGGAGGAAACAAAATGTCGCAAATAATCACCCAAGATCTGGTTAATTCTTTCTACTTGTCCATTGGACTGGGGATGATATGCAGAGGAAAAATTTAATTTAATCTTGAGTTGTTTACAGAGAGCCCTCCAGAATTTAGACACGAATTGGACACCTCTATCCGAAACAATCTGCGTAGGCAACCCGTGAAGACGAAAAATGTGTACAAAAAATTGTTTAGCCAACTGAGGCGCAGAAGGAAGACCAGGAAGAGGGATGAAATGTGCCATTTTGGAGAATCGATCAACGACCACCCAAATAACAGTGTTGCCACGGGAAGGGGGTAAATCAGTAATAAAATCCATACCAATCAGAGACCAAGGCTGTTCGGGGACAGGCAGAGGATGAAGAAAACCAGCGGGCTTCTGGCGAGGAGTCTTATCCCGGGCACAGATAGTGCAGGCTCGCACAAAGTCCCCAACATCCGTCTCCAGAGTCGGCCACCAATAGAAGCGGGAGATGAGTTGCACAGATTTCTTGATGCCCGCATGACCTGCGAGATGGGAGGAGTGACCCCATTTGAGGATTCCGAGGCGTTGGCGTGGAGAAACAAAGGTCTTTCCTGGAGGAGTCTGCCTGATGGAGGCAGGAGAAGTGGAGATCAGGCAGTCAGGTGGAATGATGTGTTGCGGAGGGAGATCAACTTCTGAGGCATCCGAGGAACGAGAGAGAGCATCGGCCCTAATGTTCTTATCGGCAGGACGAAAGTGAATCTCAAAATTAAATCGGGCAAAGAACAGAGACCACCGGGCCTGGCGAGGATTCAGCCGTTGGGCAGACTGGAGGTAGGAGAGGTTCTTGTGGTCGGTGTAGATAATAACAGGAAATCTTGATCCCTCCAGCAGATGCCTCCATTCCTCAAGTGCTAATTTAATGGCTAGAAGCTCTCGATCCCCGATGGAGTAGTTCCTCTCCGCTGGAGAGAAGGTCCTAGAGAAAAAACCACAAGTGACAGCATGCCCGGAAGAATTTTTTTGTAGAAGAACAGCTCCAGCTCCCACTGAGGAGGCATCAACCTCCAATAGGAAGGGTTTGGAAGGGTCAGGTCTGGAGAGCACGGGAGCCGAAGAAAAGGCAGACTTGAGTCGTTTAAAGGCGTCTTCTGCTTGAGGAGGCCAGGACTTGGGATCAGCATTTTTTTGGGTTAAAGCCACGATAGGAGCCACAATGGTAGAAAAATGTGGAATAAATTGCCTGTAATAATTGGCGAACCCCAAAAAGCGTTGGATAGCACGGAGTCCGGAGGGGCGTGGCCAATCTAAGACGGCAGAGAGTTTGTCTGGATCCATCTGTAGTCCCTGGCCAGAGACCAAATATCCTAGAAAAGGAAGAGATTGGCATTCAAACAGACATTTCTCAATTTTGGCATAGAGTTGGTTGTCACGAAGTCTCTGAAGAACCATACGGACATGCTGGCGGTGTTCTTCTAGATTGGCAGAAAAAATTAGGATATCGTCCAGATATACAACAACACAGGAGTATAACAGATCACGAAAAATTTCATTGACAAAGTCTTGGAAGACGGCAGGGGCATTGCACAGTCCAAAGGGCATGACCAGATACTCAAAGTGTCCATCTCTGGTGTTAAATGCCGTTTTCCACTCGTCCCCCTCTCTGATGCAGATGAGGTTATAGGCGCCTCTTAAGTCCAATTTAGTGAAGATGTGGGCACCTTGGAGGCGATCAAAGAGTTCAGAGATGAGGGGTAAGGGGTAGCGGTTCTTAACCGTGATTTTATTAAGACCGCGGTAGTCAATGCAAGGACGTAGGGAGCCATCTTTTTTGGACACAAAGAAAAATCCGGCTCCGGCAGGAGAGGAGGATTTACGGATAAAGCCCTTTTTTAGATTCTCCTGGACGTATTCGGACATGGCAAGAGTCTCTGGGGCAGAGAGAGGATAAATTCTGCCCCGGGGTGGAGTAGTGCCCGGGAGGAGGTCGATAGGGCAATCATAAGGCCTGTGAGGAGGTAGAGTCTCAGCTTGTTTTTTGCAGAAAACATCCGCGAAGTCCATATAGGCCTTAGGGAGACCGGTTACTGGAGGAACCACAGAGTTACGGCAAGGGTTACTGGGAACCGGTTTTAGACAGTTCTTGGAACAAGAGGACCCCCAACTCTTGATCTCCCCAGTGGACCAATCCAGGGTTGGGGAATGAAGTTGAAGCCAGGGAAGTCCAAGGAGAATTTCTGAGGTGCAATTGGGGAGGACCAAAAGTTCAATCCTCTCATGATGAGATCCGATGCTCATAAGAAGGGGCTCCGTGCGGAAACGTATGGTACAGTCCAATCTTTCATTATTTACACAATTGATGTAGAGGGGTCTGGCGAGACTGGTCACCGGGATGTTGAACCTGTTGACGAGAGAGGCCAAAATAAAATTTCCTGCAGATCCAGAGTCCAAGAAGGCCACAGCAGGGAAGGAGAAGGCAGAGGCAGACATCCGCACAGGCACTGTAAGACGTGGAGAAGCAGAGTAGACATCAAGGACTGTCTCACCTTTGTGCGGAGTCAGCGTACGTCTTTCCAGGCGGGGAGGACGGATAGGACAATCCCTCAGGAAGTGTTCGGTACTAGCACAGTACAGGCAGAGGTTCTCCATACGGCGTCGTGTCCTCTCTTGAGGTGTCAGGCGAGACCGGTCGACCTGCATAGCCTCCACGGCGGAAGGCACAAGAACAGATTGCAGGGGACCAGAGGAGAGAGGAGCCGAGGAGGAGAAACGCCTCGTGCGAACAGAGTCCATATCTTGGCGGAGTTCCTGACGCCTTTCGGAAAAACGCATGTCAATGCGAGTGGCTAGGTGAATAAGTTCATGTAGATTAGCAGGAATTTCTCGTGCGGCCAGAACATCTTTAATGTTGCTGGATAGGCCTTTTTTGAAGGTCGCGCAGAGGGCCTCATTATTCCAGGACAATTCTGAAGCAAGAGTACGGAATTGTACGGCATACTCGCCAACGGAAGAATTACCCTGGACCAGGTTCAACAGGGCAGTCTCAGCAGAAGAGGCTCGGGCAGGTTCCTCAAAGACACTTCGGATTTCCGAGAAGAAGGAGTGTACAGAGGCAGTGACGGGGTCATTGCGGTCCCAGAGCGGTGTGGCCCATGACAGGGCTTTTCCGGACAGAAGGCTGACTACGAAAGCCACCTTAGACCTTTCAGTGGGAAACAGGTCCGACATCATCTCCAGATGCAGGGAACATTGGGAAAGAAAGCCACGGCAAAACTTAGAGTCCCCATCAAATTTATCCGGCAAGGATAGGCGTAGCCCAGGAGCGGCCACACGCTGCGGAGGAGGTGCAGGAGCTGGCGGCGGAGATGACTGCTGAAGCTGTGGTAGTAACTGTTGTAGCATAACGGTCAGTTGAGACAGCTGTTGGCCTTGTTGCGCTATCTGTTGTGACTGCTGGGCGACCACCGTGGTGAGGTCAGCGACAACTGGCAGAGGAACTTCAGCGGGATCCATGGCCGGATCTACTGTCACGATGCCGGCTGGCAGGTAGTGGATCCTCTGTGCCAGAGAGGGATTGGCGTGGACCGTGCTAGTGGACCGGTTCTAAGCCACTACTGGTTTTCACCAGAGCCCGCCGCAAAGCGGGATGGTCTTGCTGCGGCGGTAGTGACCAGGTCGTATCCACTAGCAACGGCTCACCTCTCAGGCTGCTGAAGATAGGCGCGGTACAAGGGAGTAGGCAGAAGCAAGGTCGGACGTAGCAGAAGGTCGGGGCAGGCAGCAAGGATCGTAGTCAGGGGCAACGGCAGAAGGTCTGGAAACACAGGCAAGGAACACACAAGGAACGCTTTCACTGGCACTAAGGCAACAAGATCCGGCAAGGGAGTGCAAGGGAAGTGAGGTAATATAGGGAAGTGCACAGGTGATTACCCTAATTGGAACCACTGCGCCAATCAGCGGCGCAGTGGCCCTTTAAATCGCAGAGACCCGGCGCGCGCGCGCCCTAGGGAGCGGGGCCGCGCGCGCCGGGACAGAACAGACGGGGAGCGAGTCAGGTAGGGGAGCCGGGGTGCGCATCGCGAGCGGGCGCTACCCGCATCGCGAATCGCATCCCGGCTGGCAGCGGGATCGCAGCGCCCCGGGTCAGAGGACGTGACCGGAGCGCTGCAGCGGAGAGAGTGAAGCGAGCGCTCCGGGGAGGAGCGGGGACCCGGAGCGCTCGGCGTAACAATTACCTGACTTGGAAATTTTATTGATTCCTGTAGAAGGTATGGAGACACATTATTTTATTGTTTTATTGTTTTAATTTCTTTTACTGTTATTACTGTCTTGTTCTCAAATTACAAATGGAGTCCTTTTTTGACCCAATTGTTCCTTTAGTTGAAAATGCACTGCATTGTCTGGATGAATGAATACGCACCTCCGATTCAAAGACATTATCCATATTCATATGTAAAACCTGACACGTTTGATGTCTTGCTATGTTATAATAAAACAGTGTAAAGCCAGCTTCAAAGGGATCCCACTAAACTGTATAGTGAGTTTCTCTCCTTGAGGTCGCTCCTGATGCTAGAGAGACATTGAATGCCCCCATATCGCCTAAGGAGGTAACTGGGGCTCTTTCCAGGCTGAAGTTGGGTAAATCCCTTGAGCCGGATGGCTTCACTGCTATTTATTACATGAAATTTTCCCCATTACTGATCCCACATCTTGTCCTTCTTTTCAATTCCCTCATGTCCCCCCACCTCTCTCCCCCCTGAATTCTCAGATGCCCTGATAACTATTCTACCCAAACCTCACAAAAATCCTCTCCATACAGCTAACTACCGACCTATATCCCTTTTAAATATAGACTCAAAATTGTTAACCTCTATTTTGTCTACTCGCTTAAACAGATACCTGCCGACACTGATAAACCTGGACCAGGTGGTTTTGTGCCTGGTCACCAGGAACCTGATAATATTAGGAAAGTCCTTAACTTAATTCAATGGGCGAATGCCACTGCAACACCATTTTCTGTGTTGTCATTAGATATATAAAAAGTATTTGATTGTGTGTCTTGGCAGTATCTGTTTACGGTGCTCACTAAATTTGGGTTTTACGGTCCCTTTGTTAAAATTTTACGTCACATTTACTCATCCCCAACAGCCTTTTTTAAACTGCCTTCTACCTCCTCTCACCCCTTGTGGACCCGATGAGGCACCCGCCAAGGGTGCCCTCTATCACCATCACTATTTGCATTGGTGATGGAGCCTCTGGCGGCACTGATAAGAGACCACCCGAACATAATAAGGGTAACTGTGGCCTCTTCAGAGTATAAAGTCAATCTGTTTGCAGATGACCTTCTCCTTGTCACGTACCGGCAGGACTGGTAGTGGATCCTCTTGACCAGAGAGGTGATGGTGCGGGTTGTACCAGAGGACCGGTTCTAAGTGGTTACTGGTTTTCACCAGAGCCCGCCGCAAGGCGGGATGCACTTGCTGCGGCGGTAACCACCAGGTCGTATCCTCCAGTAGCAACTTGACCTCTCTGGCAGCTGATACGGCGTGGTACACAGGGAGCAGGCAGGAGCGTAGTCGGACGTAGCAGAGGTCAGGGCAGGCGGCAAGGGTTCAAAGGCGAGTAGGCGGTAGCAACGGGTTCGGCAACAGGAAAGGCAATACACACTATATGGAATGCTTTCTCAGAGGCACTAGGGCACAAAGATCCGGCAAGGGCAGGAAGGGGCTGGTAACTTTTATGGGGAAGGAGCAGGGAACAATTAGCCAGCGCACCAATCAATTGTGCGCTGGCCCTTTAAATTTACTGAAGGCGGCGCGTGCGCGCCCTAGAGAGCAGGGCCGCGTGCGCCAAGAGGCAGAGAGAGTCGGCGTATGGAGCGGGGTGCAGGGTGAGTTAGACAGGGACGCGGCGCATGAGCGGGGACCAGCCGCCACAGCAGCCGCGTCCCTGACACAAGGGATCCCGTGCTCCCGGTCGGTATGTCCGAGCGGGAGACGCCGGGATCCCGGGGAGAGGAGGAGAGGAAGCGGGCACTCCGGTCCAGAGGCGGGGACCGGAGCGCTCGCCGTGACAACACTGACAGAACCCCTGGTGTCCCTGCCGAATCTCTTTTCCATCCTTAACGAATTCTCTGCTTGCTCAGGCTTAACTGTTAATGCCAATAAATCTGAAATCCTATATTACAATGTACTGATCCCCCTTATTTCCCTGAACTTCGGTTTTCGGGATTCCTCCATTGGCCTAACCTATCTAGGTATAACACTTACACCCTCCCTCCATTGCCTGTATAAAAGCAATTATCTTCCCCTTTATCGCTCTATATGGGAGTGTAACACTCACGTTTCTGAAGACAGGAACCCCAGTGGATGTGGATCCGCTGGACCTGTGTGGCAGATGACTCGGACCGTACCAAGGAGCGGAGTCTAAGGTGCCGCTGGTTTTCACCAGAGCACGCTGCAAAGCGGGATGGACTTGCTGCTGCAGACGACACCCAGGTCGCTACCCCTGGCACGGCTCGACCACACAGGCTGCTGAGGAGATGCGAGGCACAGGAGGGATAAGGCAACTCATAGTCTGGATAGCAGAAGGTTAGGGCAGACGGCACAGTAGCGTAGTCAAGACGTAGCAGGAGGTCAGTAGGCAGAGGAGCAAGGTCGAGTCACAAAGCAAGAGATCAGATACACAGCAAGGCAATAACAGGAATGCTTTCTCTCAGGCTCAAGGCAACAAAGATCCGGCAGGAAACTGAGGAGGGTGGAGGAATTTATAAATGAGCCACAGGTGGATTACACTAATGAGCATACTGGCCCTTTAAATCTTAAAGCTCCGGCACGCGCGCGCCCTAGGGGACGGGGAAACGCGCACCGGAGCAGAGAAGCGGAGGCAGGAGAAACACCCAGAGAGTGACGGACTGGGGCTACAGCAGGTAAGGGGACCAGCCAGCGTGTGCGTCCGGAGCGCATAACGTAAGAGGGAGGGACCTAGCAAAATGGAATTATCCCTATTTATCCTGGTTAGGGAGGGTCAACTTTATCAAAATGGCTATTCTACCCCGTCTTCTATACCTTTTTCACTCCCTTCCCGTACCTATAGTTAAAACTGACCTACTCTCTCTTCAGAAATATGTGTCTGCTTATATTTGGGCATACAAAAAACCCTGCATAGCAAAACCTGTAATGTATTTCAATATGAAGTTGGGGGGATTGTCAGTTCCGAATTTCTTGAATCATCCCGTCAACATTCTTATAGGGGCCCCTAAATGGGTATTTTTAGAGAACTCTATGATTTTGCCTCACTCCTATGTGGCCTTCATGTGGTCCTCATGTCCAGTCTCCACACTGTTACCTTCCTCGGCCCTTGTGGCCCTTTACTCGTCTCTGGCGTCAGGTTCGCTTTAAGTTTCATCTTCAATCTCCTGTTTCCCCTCTGTTGCCTATTCTATCTAATCCTCTTTTTCCCCCTGGCTTGACCCCTTCAAGTTTTTATTGTTGGAGCTGTGCCAAACTCACCAAACTTTATGATTTCCTGACTAGGCATAAAGAATCTTAATAAGGGCAAAGAACAATCAATTGATAAGTGAATCAGAATATCAATATATGAGACCAGACTCCCCTAAAATGGCATCATTTTACAGTACTCTCAAGAAACATAAAGGTAGATCCCCTTTAGAGGATGCCCAATAGTGTCGGGAAATGACATTCTCACACAAAACCCTAGTCAATATGTGGATTTGATATTGTGGTCATTCGTTTATGGGCTACCCTCCTATGTGAGGGATACTACAGACGTATAGAAGAGATTGGAAGGCATCCACATCGGGGAAGGTGCCTTTCTGGCATCCCTAGACGTGGAGGCCCTGTATTCGTCTATCCCTCCCAGGAGGGATGCAAAGCAACTGAATACTTTCTGAGGACACAAGGTATTAAATATACACAACATAATGAGTTTGTTTTAGAACTCCTTTCATTTATCCTAACTAGGAACTACTATTGCTTTGATGGGGTGACCTACTTACAACAGCGGGGCATGGCAATGGGGAGCCCATGGGCCCCAGCTATGTTAACTTGTATCTAGGTTTCTGGGAAGGCCAAAAGGTCTTCTCAGAGGAGATGTCTATATGTGCCGAATCCATAAATTTGTGGATCCGGTACATAGGCGACATCTTCCTCATATGGACATCATCAGAAGAGTCGTTTAGGGAGTATGACAATGACATGGCTCTTAGATTTACTCAAACTATGAGCAAACAAGAATTAATTTTTCTAGATCTAAAAATCTGGATAGCTGGTAATCAACAAATATTGACAACCATTCACAGGAAAGAGACAGCTACCAATACCATACTTCAGTGGGGGAGCTGCCATCCACCCCCACTGAAGAAGGGGATCCCCATTGGTCAATATTTGCGGTTGCGCTGCAATTGTTCTACAATAGAAGAATTTAAGATAAAGGCTTCTGAGCTTAGGAGGTGCTTAAAAATTGAGGATACCTCAATAGGACCCTCAAGAGAGCATATAGGAGGGTGTTCATGAGTAATAAAAATAACTTATTAGCCCTGAAACAAGAGGAGCAAAAACAGGAAGTTCTTATAGGGACATTTGATGAAAAAGCTGATGAGGTTCGCAAAATCATTTCCTCTTCATGGTAGATTCTTAAATCTGACATCATAATATCTGATCTTATCCCTGAGTCCCCCTCTATAACTTATAGAACGGGGAAAAATTTGAAAGACCATCTTACCAATAGCTACATGGCACCTATGAGTACATAAGAAATGTGGCTGAAAAGTAATGTGGTGGGAACATATCCATGTGGAAAGTGTTCCACGTGTAAATATGTAACAACCAGTAAAATATTTACAAGTGAGGCCACTGGCATAAATTACAAAATGAGACACTTTGCCAATTGTAATACACCGGGGGCTATATACATACTTACATGCCCCTGACCATAAAATGACGTGGGCAAAACTTTTAGACCCCTAAAAAAGAACATGTGGGGGATATTATAAATAAACGCAATACACCAGTGGCTATACACTATAAAAAGTATCATAATAGTAATTGCAGGGATTTAAAGGCGCAAGTGATCAAAGTAGTAAAGCCCCCCAAGAGAGGAGGTAAATGGGATAAATTGTTGTTAAAGAGAGAGGCAGAATAGACGTATAGAATACAATCGGTTAAGCCCTTAGGGTTAAATGATTTAATTTCTTATTCATGATTTTTGTAAATAATAATTACCACCTTGTAGACCTCATATTGGGGTATAGGTAGTTATTATATATAACATAGTGCAACTTATTTAATATAGCTGGCTTACAGTAATGGTTACTGTAACATACTTATAATGATAGGATTAACAGTAATATGTACTTCCATTAGTTTTGTGTTCAATAAAAACATGGTAAGATTTAATTCTGTGTGTGTTATTAGTTTAAGCAGACTGTGATTGTCTATTGTTGTGACTTAGATGAAGATCAGATACATTTTATGACCAATTTGTGCAGAAATCCATATAATTCCAAAGGGTTCACATAGTTTTTCTTGCAACTGTATATAATATAAAATGACCTGATGTGGTTAGAGTGCATTAGGATATGTGAATAAACCGATCAATTATTATTATATAGTAATTTATCTCGGCTCAGCTGGGCTCTGCTTTTAATGAGAAAGAAATAATATTTTTTGAGTGATAGGCAGTCAAGGTTTATGAAAATTAGTTGTCAAACACAACTGATTTTTTTTTTAGATTTAATTGTAACATGGACATGACACACATTGTGCTTGACACACATTGCTCAAATGTAGGCCTATTAGTTCAGTGTAGATATGGTCCCTAAATCAGTTTTTCATCCAGTTGCAAAATAAAGGGAACACTAAGATAACACATACTAGATCTGAATGATTGATCTAAGCTTATGAAATACTTTCGTCTTTACATAGTTGAATGTGCTGACAACAAAATCACACAAAAATTATCAATGGAAATCAAACTTGTCAACCCATGGAGGTCTGGATATGGAGTCACACTCAAAATCAAAGTGGAAAACCACACTACAGGCTGATTCAACTTTAATGTAATGTCCTTAAAACAAGTCAAAATGAGGCACAGCAGTGTGTGTGTGGCCTCCACATGCCCGTATGACCTTCCTACAATGCCTGGGGACGCTGAGGTGGCGGATGGTCTCCTGAGGGATGTCCTCCCAGACCTGGACTAAAGCATCCGCCAACTCCTGGACAGTCTGTGGTGCAACGTGGCGTTGGTGGATGGAGCAAGACATGATGTCCCAGATGTGCTCAATCGGATTCAGGTCTGGCGGACCGGCGGGCCAGTCCATAGCATCAATGCCTTCCTCTTGCAGGAACTGCTGACACTCTTCAGCCACATGAGGTCTAGCATTGTCTTGCATTAGGAGGAACTCAGGACCAACCGCACCAGCATATGGTCACATAGGGGTGTGTAAACATAGATACAGTAAAGAATACTTCTGTAAAGTTGTGTCTAGTTCAGATTCTGTAATTGTTACCCAGTTCCTTAAACCCATGATTGAGTGTGTGTCAGGAAACAAGTGCGGAAAGAAACGTCTAGATATGATGATCCCATACAGAGGTATCTAACCACAGTAGAGATGAAGCTAGAAAAGTATGCACTGGATTGTTAGGATGTGACATTGTATGAGGAGAATCAGTGGGTGAGCATTGGTGTCTTGTACAAATAGCAGCGTGAAATAAGCATCTTAGTGGGTGATATTGTTATAAGGAAAAGGAATACTTGGTGTAAAAATATAGAAATGATAGGCCTAGCCAGTGGGATGAGTAAATGTTAACTACCGTAAGGTATGGGATACTTGGGGATATGAAGCTCAGAACCCGATTAGAGGGAAATTGGACTGAAGAATGCACATTAGCCAAGACTCTTATGCCCATACACATTTTCCCTATCAAACCTATAGAGGAACCCGAACCACACTCAAGTAAACATGCCGCCCCTGCCGGAGCCTTGACCCCCATGTGTATATTGATGCTATAGGTGTCCCAAGGGGGGTCCAAGATGAATTTAAAGCTAGAGATCAAGTAAAAGCCAGATTTTAGTCTATAATACCCCAGATTTCCATAAACAAGAATGTAGACTGGATTCATTATGTTGAGTATAAGCAGCAGAGATTCATAAATTTCTCAGTGGATGCTCTTAAAGGTCAGGCTGAACAACTGTGCCACATCCACTATGACATTCCAAAATTGTATGGCATTTGATATGGTGTTATCGGGAAAAGGGGGGTATGTAAAATGTTTGTTGAGACCTGTTGCACATATATTCCAGCCAATACAGGACCCATTGGTAAAGTAACCATAGCCATAAAGAAACTAGAAGACCTATCGGTAGAACTTAAAAGAATTCCGGAATCTCAGACCCTTGGGATCATTACTTTGATTGGATGGGAGGGTGGAAAAAGACTTTGGCCCAGATAGGAATAACCATACTTATAATCCTGATAATCCTTGCTTTTGTGTTGTGTTTTGCCTTGCTTAAAGAAGATGTGTAATACCATGGCAGTGATGACAAATTTGGACTTCGAGACTACTGATGAAGCCTATACCCCATTACAGAGCTTCAATGCCATCAATAAAACACGTGAACCATAGGGACAGTATCTGACTCCATATGTGTAAAGTCTGAGGCTAAGGGGGTCCATGGACAAGCCATGGCTCCTCTAAAGTACAGTGAAGCGTTTGAGAAAACACATTGGAGCAGATGAGTTAAGATGTTGAAAATTAGGGAAAGGTTAAATAGTCGTTTTAAGAGGGGATTGTAAGATATATATATATATATATATATATATATATATATATATATATATCCATTATTAAAAGACTATTTGACAAAGCCCATCCCCCACATTACTCTGCTCCTTGCTTTCCCTCGTCCCGTCGAGTCAACGCCTAAAACTTTCTTAAAGGGGTACTCCGGTGGAAAAACAATTTTTTTTAATTTTTTTAATCAACTGGTGCCAGAAAGTTAAACATATTTGTAAATTACTTCTATTAAAAAATCTTAATCCGTCCAGTACTTATTAGTTGCTGAATGCTACAGAGGAAATTCCTTTCTTTTTGGAACACTGATGACATCACGACCACAGTGCTCTCTGCTGACATCTCCGTCCATTTTAGCAACCGTGCATAGCAGATGCATGCTAAGGGCAGCATGGTGGCTTAGTGGTTAGCACTGCTGCCTTGCAGTGCAGGGGCCTTGGGTTCAAATCCCACTACAGACAACAATAAATAAAGACTTATTATTATTATTATTATTATTATAATAATGTCAGCAGAGAGCAGTGTGTTCGTGATGTCATCAGAGAGCATTCCAAAAAGAAAAGAATTTCCTCTGTAGTATTCATCAGCTAATAAATACAGGAAGGATTAAGATTTTTTAATAGAAGTAATTTACAAATATGTTTAACTTTCTGGTACCAGTTGATTTAAAAAACGAAAATTTTTTTTTTTTCCACCGGAGTACCCCTTTAAATATCTGAGACAGAGGGCATACCTTATATGGTATGCATATTGTAATGTCTATTTAAGCTGCATGATTGCCAAATAAACAGGAAGAAGTATGTTATCACTGACAATGTGTGTCTGTGTGATTTACTTATTGTGCATGCACTTACATCTGATAAAGAAAACAAATTTGGATGGGAGTTAGATATTTTCTAGGACACTGATAAAATCCATATCAGGGGTCTAAGGATCTCATCTCGGTACCTAATGGCAGTCAGGCTACCCCTGGCAAGCACATGGAGGGCTGTGCGGCCCCCCAAAGAAATGCCACTCCACACCATTACTGACCCCCCGCCAAACTGGTCACGCTGGAGGATGTTTCAGGCAGCAGAATGTTCTCCACGGCGTCTCCAGACTCTGTCACGTCTGTCACATGTGCTCAGTGTGAATCTGCTTTAAACTATTCTGCTTTAAACTATGAAGAGCACAGGGCACCAGTGCCGAATTTGCCAATTGTGGTGTTCTCTGGCAAATGCCAAATGTCCTGCACGGTGTTGGGCTGTAAGCACAACCCCCACCTGTGGATGTCGGGCCCTCATACCACCCTCATGAAGTCTGTTTCTGACCATTTGAGTGGACACATGCACATTTGTGGTCTGCTGGAGGTCATTTTTGCAGGGCTCTGGCAATGCTCCTCCTGCTCCTCCTTGCAGAATGGTGGAGGTAGGGGTCCTGCTGCTGGGTTGTTGCCCTCCTACAGCCTCCTCCACGTCTCCTGATGTACTGGCCTGTCTCCTGGTAGTGCCTCCATGCTCTGGACACTACGCTGACAGACACAGCAAACCTTCTTGGCACAACTTGCATTGATGTGCCATCCTGGATGAGTTACACTACCTGAGCCACTTGTGTGGGTTGTAGACTCCGTCTCATGCTACCACTAGAGTGAAAGCACTGCCAGCATTCAAAAGCGACTAAAACATCAGCTAGGAAGCATAGGAACTGAGAAGTGGTCTGTCACCACCTACAGAACCACTCCTTTATTGGCGGTGTCTTGCTAACTGCCTATAATTTCCACCTGTTGTCTGTTCCATTTGCACAACAGCATTTGAAATTGATTGTCAATCAGTGTTGCTTCCTGAGTGTAAAGTGTGATTTCACAGAAGTGTGATTGACTTGAAGTTACATTGTGTTGTTTAAAGGAGTAATCCAAAGTATAGGGGATAAGATGTCTTATCCCCTCGGTCGGGAGGGTAATCTCCGCATGTGCCATTGTGTTTTCAGCTTCGGGACTGACGCGCTGGGGTATTGTTAACACTAACCTTGCCAGAGGGGAGTCCCTGTGTGCTGGACAGCTCCCGAAGGTTTGCTAGGCACTCTCTGGCAGATCACCCTCCCGACCGAGGACGAACTGCGCATGCGCCCAACAACGGAGCCGATTTGCCGCGAGCAGCCCAATCAGCAATCAGCTTATAAGAAGCTGAAAGGAAGGAGGTCCGCGATTATGACGGTGGAATATTCATCAGCGCGGAAGGCGGGCACGTATGGAGCTTGGGGCAGGCCGGCCTCCAACACAACACCCTGCAGGGTGTCGTAGCGATGGAAAGATGGCAGGGGCTGAAAAAAACTGTGGTCGAAAAAAGCCAGCAAACTAATTAAGTAACCAGCTTCCGGGACCATGCACTCACGGCCAGCGTGTGCGGCCGGAGCGCATAACGTAACATAGACCATATAATGGCTGAATGGCACAGCCTGGAGTTGGTGGCAGCAAGAGGTAACCATATAGTGGCTGAATGACACTGCCTGGAGTTGGCGGCAGCATGAGGAGACCATATAGTGGCTGAATAACCCAGCCTGGAGGTGGCAACAGCTACCCCTGGCACGGCTCGAACACACAGGCGGCTGAGGAGATTCCAGGCGCTGGTGGGATAAGGCAACTCATGGTCTGGATAGCAGGAAGTCAGGGCAGGCAGCACAGTAGCATAGTCAGGAACGTAGCAAATAGTCAGTAGGCAGGCGGCAAAGGAGCAAGGTCAGGTCATGGAGCAAGGGTATGATACACAGCAAGGCAATACACAGGAATGCTTTCTCTAAAGCTCTTGGGCAACAAAGATCCAGTAGTGAAGTGTGGGAGGTGGAGGAATTTATCAATGAGCCACAGGTGTTACTTTACTAATGGGAGCACTGGCACTTTAAACCTTAAAGCTCTGGTGCATGTGCCCTAGGGGACAGGGACACACACGCTGGAGCAGAGAGGCAGAGGTGGGGGCAGGAGATGCACCAGGTGAGTAACGGGCTGGGATTCGCATGCAGGCACGTCCCGCAATGTGAATCCCAGCCCCGACAGCAGCAGCAGGTAACGGGACCATGCACTCACGGCCAGCATGTGTGGCAGGAGCACATAACGTAACACAGACCATATGATGGCTGAATGGCACAGCCTGGAGTTGGTGGCAGCAAGAGGCAACCATATAGTGGCTGAATGACACTGCCTGGAGTTGGCGGCAGCATGAGGAGACCATATAGTGGCTGAATGACACTGCCTGGAGTTTGTGGCAGCAAGAGGAGACCATATAGTGGCTGAATGACACAGCCTGGAGTTGGTGGCAGCAAGAGGAGACCATATGGTGGCTGAATGGCACAGCCTGGAGGTGGTGGAATCAGGAAGAGACCATATGGTGGCTGAATGGCACAGCCTGGAGTTGGCAGCAGCAAGTGGAGACCATATAGTGGCTAAATGGCACAGCCTGGAGTTGGCGGCAGCAAGAGGAGACCATGCAGTGGCTGAATGACACAGCCTGGTGTTGGTGGCAGCAAGAGGAAACCATATAGTGGCTGAATGACACAGCCTGGAGTTGGCTGCAGCATGAGGAGACCATATAGGGGCTGAATGACACTGCCTGGAGTTGGTGGCAGCAAAAGGAGACCATATAGTGGCTGAATGACACAGCCTGGAGTTGGCGGCAGCATGAGGAGACTATATTGTGGCTGAATGACACAGCCTGGAGTTGGTGGCAGCAAGAGGAGACCATATGGTAGCTGAATGGCACAGCCTGGAGGTGGCGGAATCAGGAAGAGACCATATGGTGGCAGAATGGCACAGCCTGGAGTTGGCAGCAGCAAGTGGAGACCATGCAGTGGCTGAATAACACAGCCTGGTGTTGGCGGCAGCAAGAGGAAACCATATAGTGGCTTAATGACACAGCCTGGAGTTGGCTGCAGCATGAGGAGACCATATAGTGGCTGAATGACACTGCCTGGAGTTGGTGGCAGCAAGAGGAGACCATATAGTGGCTGAATGACACAGCCTGGAGTTGGCGGCAGCATGAGGAGACTATATTGTGGCTCAATGACACAGCCTGGAGGTGGCGGCAGCATGAGGAGACCATATAATGGCTGAATGACACAGCTTGGAGTTGGTGGCAGCATGAGAAGACCATATAGTGGCTGAATGACACGGCCTGGAGGTGGCGGAAGCATGAGGAGACCATATAGTGTCAGAATGAGCTCAGGCCTCTCTCTGCAACTCCTGCTGCCACTGGCCCCTAGACTGCTGCAACCTCTGCCTGCGCCTGATGAATTTAAGCCTCTGCCACTCTTCTGTGCATGTCCTGGCACTTCTCTGCCTGACATACTTAGTGCGTATCTGAGGGGAGACAACTTCTCTGCCTGACATACTTAATGCATATCTGAGGGGAGAACAATACGCTCCACTACTCTTAACCCCTTAAGGACGCAGCCCTTTTTCGCAATTCTGACCACCGTCACTTTAAGCATCAATAAGTCTACGATGCTTTTACTGATTATTCTGATTCTGAGACAGTTTTTTCGTGACATATTCTACTTTATTTTAGTGTAAAATTTTCGTCGTTACTTGCATCCTTTTTTTGTGAAAAATCCCCAAATTTCATGAAAATTTTGATAATTTAGCATTTTTCTAACTTTGAAACTCTCTGCTTGTAAGGAAAATTGATATTCCAAATAAATTATATATTGATTCACAAATACAATGGCCGACATTTATCAATGAGTTTACACCTTTTTTTCTCCGTACAAAAGGCGCTATTTTGGCGCACTGTGTGTTATTTAGCGCCTTTTGGTGGTAGAATATTTTAGTCATTCCAGATGTTTTGGAGTAGCAGTACATGCTTTTCAATTCAGCGTATGCCGTGGACTGAAATTTATGAACTGCACCTTTTTGTAAAAAGGCGCAAAAAAGGCGCAAAGCCACTGAAAAGTGTCTAAAACTACACCATCCCAGACCTGGCGTAGATTTTTAGTGTATGTGAAGAGAGAAATTTGAGAAAATGTGACCTGCACAAAATGTGACCATTTAATAAATTTGGTGCTCCTACATATTACCAGCACACAAAAATAAGGTGTAAAAAAATGCTCCACTTACACCTACAATGATAAATGTGGGCCAATATGTCTACTTTATGTTGGCATAATAAAATAGACATATTTGTACTTTTTAAAAAAAAATTGAGGGCTTCAAAGTATAGCAGCAATTTTCAAAATGTTCATGAAAATTGCAAAATCAGAAGTGACAGATGTTACAGAACTACAACTCCCAGCATGCCTCGGCAGTCTTGGCATGCTGAGAGTTGTAGTTTGGCAACATCTGGAGGGCTACCGTTTGGGCACCACTGTAATAGTGGGCATGCTGGGAGTTGCAGTTTGGAAACCACTAGAAGGGCAGCAGTAAAGATCGATTGAGGTGAATCATTGCTGTAATACACCCACAATTGCACTTTCTCTCTCAATATCACTCCCTTCCCTATCAGTGCTTCCATCCTGGATTGGGGCTTGAGGTGAATCACTTCTGTAAAAATGTTTTTCTGTGCAACTCACTGCTCTCTGGCCTATCTCTCTGCAATAGAATGCCGATGTGACTGGCTGCAAGATGGCTGCTGATTATATAGGGCTGTGACATCACAGGGGTGGCCAACTGCTGATAGGCTGCATGCTGCATGTGATTCAGGGTCATCCCGCCTACCTGCCGTCCCACCTTGCTTTCCCAGAGTTCCTTTCCCCATGTCCTCACATGTGGATCCACCATTTTAAATGCCCTGGAGCCTGGACCACACTAAATAGAGTTTAATGAAGCAATTCGTGCAATCGAATCAGGGCGATATTCGCATTTGTTGCAAATCAAATTTTTCCTGAAATTCGTAAAGAATTCGGATTCATCAGATTCGCTCATCCCTAATAGCCATCTAAGGACAAGTAACATGCATTTTCTGTATTTAACCCCTTAAAGGGGTACTCCGGTGAAAACCTTTTTTCTTTTAAATCAACTGGTGCCAGAAAGTTAAACATATTTGTAAATTACTTCTATTAAAATTTTTTAATCCTTCCAGTATTTATTAGCTGAATTCCTTTCTTTTTGGAACACTGATGACATCACGACCACAGTGCTCTCTGCTGACATCTCTGCTGGGGCCTTGGGTTCAAATCCCACTAAGAACAACATTAAATAAAGACCTATTATTATTATTATTATAATAACGTCAGCAAAGAGCACTGTGCTCGTGATGTCATCAGAGAGCATTCCAAAAAGAAAAGAATTTCCTCTGTAGTATTCAGCAGCTAATAAGTACAGGAAGGATTAAGATTTTTTAATAGATGTAATTTACAAATCTGTTTAACTTTCCGGAGCCAGTTGATTTAAAAGAAAAAGGTTTTCACCAGAGTACCCCTTTAAGAACCAAGCCCATTTTAACCTTAAGGACCAGGCAAATTTTATTTTTGCGTTTTCGTTTTTTCCTCCTTGCCTTATAAAATCCATAACTATTTTATATTTCCATCAACAGACCCATATAAGGGCTTGATTTTTGCGTGACCAATTGTATTTCGTAATGAAACCTCTCATTGTATCATAAAATGTACGGCGAACCCAAAAAATTATTTTATTAGGGAGGAAATTTAAATGAAAAACCAAATTTTGCACATTTTGGAGGGTTTCCTTTTCACACTGTACACTTTATAGTAAAAATTACATGTGTTCTTTATTCTGTGGGTCAATACGATTAAAATGATACCCATTGCTAGATACTTTTATATTTTTGTACCGCTTAAAAAAATCTAAAACTTTTTGTACAAAATCAGTAATCTAAAATCGCCTTATTTTGGCCACCTATAACTTTTTCATTTTTCTGTATATAGGGTGGTATGAGGGCTCAATATTTGCTCCGTCATCTGTACTTTTTATCGATACCACATTTGCATACATAAAACTTTTTGATCATTTTTTATACATTTTTTTGGGAATAAATTGTGACAAAAAGCAGCATTTTTGGACTTTTTTTTATTTTTACATTTACGCTGTTCACCCTATGGATTCATTAACATTATATTTTGATAGTTCGGACAAATACACATGCGGTGATACCAAATATGTTTATTAAAAAAATTACTCTTTTTGGGGGTAAAATGGGAAAAACTGACAATTTTCATTTTTATTGGGGGAGAGGATTTTTCACTTTTTTTTTACTTTTTACTTTTACATTTTTCAACTTTTTTTTACACATTTTATGGGACATAAAAAGTGTAAAAAAAAGTTGAAAAATGTAAAAGTAAAAAAAAAGTAGGGGACTATCTATAGCAATCATTTGATTGCTTAAACTGTTCAGTCCTATGCAAAGGACATAGCACTGATCAGTATTATCGGCTATCTTCTGCTCTGGTCTGCTCGATCTCAGACCAGAGCAGAAGACGCCAGGAGACGGACAGAGGCAGATGAGGGGACCTTCGTCCGTCATTACAGATGACCGGATCGCTGCGGCAGCGCTGCGGGCGATCCGATCATCTATTTTAAGGTGCGCATTGCCACAGATGCCGTGATCTGTACTGATCACTGCATCTGAGGGGTTAATGGTGGACATCCGTGCAATCGCTGATAGCAGCTGGAACCTGCCATGTATGACGCAAGCACCGCTCCGATGCTCGCCGTTATACACAGGACGTAAATGTACGTCCGGGTGTGCGAAGTACCGCCAAGCCAGGACGTACATTTACGTCTGTGGTCGCTAAGGGGTTAATCAAACATTATTTCTACCTGTGTTTAACATAATTTCACATTAACAGCATTAAAAGTAAAGGATGACTGGCAGTTTCTCAACTTCTCCACCATTTGACTGCTTGTTGAGTGCCAAATCACTTCAAATACATAACAGCAACCTGAAAAGAGGAAAGAGCACCCCTTTTGCCCAGTAAAGGTAGCAGCAGCCTGATGTCTGGTGGTAGTAGTAGCAGCAGCAGCATCAGTAAGTAAAAGGGAATCTGTTAAATGGTTTCACATAGTGTAACTGATCACAACCAGGGCTGGTTTTAGACTAAGTGTGGTCCTGGGCAAAATTAAAAAGGGCCCCCCAGGTTGCGTGACCAAAGATCACCATGTTGCGATCACTGAATTGTGCTGGATTTCTGGCTGCGGTAATTTGGTGGTCGCCACATGACCACAATTAGTGTAAATCAGCTCTACTCCCCCCTCTGCAAGGGCACGGACAGTTCTGTGGTCAGATAGAAAGGAAATTCAAAAAGAAAAGAACTTCCTGTGAAACATAACAGCAGCTGATAAGTACTGGAAGGATTAAGATTTTAATAGAAGTAATTTACAAATCTGTTTAACGTTCTGATACCAGTTGATTTGAAAGAAAATGTTTTCCAGTGAAGTACCCCTCTAATAAACCACCTAAAAGAGCAAGAACTGATTTGCGCTGGATTTTTTTACGTGAGACCACATTTACTTGCTTAGCTGAAATTCTGCACGATTCAGGGAGCACAATGTGGTGATCTTTGACCGTGCAACCTGTTTTACAAGCAAAGTAACCATGTAGCCCTAGCTTAATAGTACCAACTTCTGTTCTTTATTACAGTTATAGACACCACATACAATAAAACAGTGATCTTCTCAAAGCTGCTGGTAATAGCGCTCATTTCCTTGCACAGTAATAGTTCTCCTCTTAATGCCCCACACTGTAATAATGCCAACCTTTGTTCACTCTACTGTGTAATAATGCCCACTTTGTGTCTCTTATAGCATTATAATGCCCTACACCTGACACCCCTTTATGCCTGTATTCACACTACTGTGTTGAAGTCAGCCCTGAGTGCTGTATACTTTATACATCCTCCTCCTAAACTTTCCACTGGTGCAGGTTCTCCTGGTTTCCTCTGTTTTGTGATACAAAATATACAGCGCAAGGTTACTGATCACCGTGAATAAGGCCTGAGATTCCAAAGAAGGTAAATGTATCTAAGGCCATAATTCAAAGAGCCATTTCATTAACATGTCCAGGTCGTAGTGGCTAGGGTGTACTAAATACTGGTGGTAACAAAGAAATGGGGGTCCGGCAACTCACAGTTAGACGCTAGCTGCTAATTGGCTTGAGGTCCGTCCATGGGACAGGGATAAGTATGGGAAGCTGAGCTTCCCGCACTTATCCCTGCCCCATGGACGGACCTCAAGCCGATTAGCAGCTAGCGTCTAACTGTGAGTTGCCGGACCCCCAATTCTTTTTTACCAGCATTATCTTGTTTGCATTGGTTCTGTCCTGGCACCATTGTTACACAGGACATTTTGAATGTATATGGACTACCACTATAGTTTGCTATCTGTGGGACCTCTATTATTGACTTTGCTGCATTTTTTCAATATACCGTTAGGTGCCACTGCCACTATCTATTTCTACTTTATATAAGTACTAAATACTGGGCTTTGCATGAAGTTCCCTGCATTTAGAGTGTCAGTCAAGCCTACGAGGCTGGGAGGAGGGTGGAAGCAGTGTGACTACATACTACTGGGGCTCTGGCCCATCATTACCGAGAGCTGGGAGCAGGAATTAAAGTTCATTATTTTGAAAATGTTGCATTACAGGAGTCTTACGGACAGTGTCCGAACAATGTGCCCAACAGCTACAAGGTAATGGCCAACATTTAGATAGGATAAGGGAGCTGACTGGTTCTCTTTAAGATACAAACTGGAAGACATCTTATTTAGAATCATGTTGGTCGAAAATCAAACATAACTGTATGCATGTTTCATGTTATCTATATAGTTGTGTTTAGCTTTTAATTTTAGTTTTAAGTGGTCTAATGGTTGATGTGAATGTATAGATCAGCAAAATTTGAAGAACCTAAGCTTGGATAACAAATGTTGCACTGACTGTTTCTCAGGAACGTCACATGAGGACAGTTTGCTCACAATGGAGTTGCCAATGGGGTGATAGGTCATATGATGTCATAGTTGGCGTTATCCATAAGCTTGCTCATGGACAGCTGTGGGTGGCCCAGCAGGAGGCTGTGGGGGAGGTTTTGAATAAATAGCTTTTCTGTGCCCTAATTTTTACAACTTCCTCCCCTTCCACTCTCTCATTCTCTCCCACATACCCTTGTGATTGTTATGAATTTATTTTTTTGTCCCCTTTCCATTTGTGAATTTGGGTCACTGTTGTTTCAATGTATCATATGACTCACTGGCTGGTCCATCTACGTGACCAGAACAATAGAAAGAGCTTGTTAAACTTTTGACATCTAACTTGGAGAAAAATAAATAAACGCATGAGCTTGAAAACTTCACAACTAGGGGTATTGCCCCCCCTCACACTGTGTATATTGTAAAGTTTAGTTTGACTCATTTTGATTTCTACTTTTTCCATCAAACTTCTTGTCATGTTATTTTTTGTTGATATTTGATAACCTCAGATATGTTATTTCAACCTTTAGAATTTTCACATCTAAAGTCTCCACTTTGCTTGCTTGTTAAGTGAGTGAGTGTTTCATATGTATTATGTGCAGCACCAAGACATTTCTATTGCTTTCAGTGAGAGAAACAAAATAGCAATTTTAATGACTAATAAAAATAAAGAAATTGTATTGAAAAGTAAAATTAAATATAATTTAGGCCACTTTTGGAATAATATAATATGCCATACATGATATCATGCTAAGTGAAGAGACTTAAGTTGTCTCAAAAGCTTGCATCATTTCTTTTATGAGCTCAGTCATGGAACCGTCTGATACTGCAACACCAAGTGGATCCACAGAGTGAGGCTACTTTCACATTGACGTTATGCCCCATCGAGAACGGGCCTTAAGCTCTCTCATATTTTTTTATTTTTTCTTTGCCTTTAATGGCCGTTATCTGGACAGGGCACAATGGGCAACAATGGGTCCCGATGGATCCCATTATAGTCAATGGGGACTGATGGGCACTCGTTGATTTTGGGAGTAGTGGGAGAAAAAGACGGCAGTCATTTTTCTCCCACTATTCTTCTCTGATCTTCTGACGCGCGCTGCACTGCCATGTGACAACGGCAGTGTGAAAGTAGCCTGAAGGGGTCAGCCCAATGGCTCCGCCATGATGTGATTGTGATGCTAACAAAGGCTTACAGTAGAACACTGACAAGCAGACATAATACAATGCAATACAGTTCAGGGTATTAGGTAAGGAGTTAGGTATTTAGAAAAAAATGATTCTACATGTATCTCTTCATAGTTACATAGTTACTATGGTTGTAAAAAAGAAATATGTCCATCAAGTTAAACCAAGGAGGTGAAGGGAAGGGGTATAGGTGAACTAAGGGGAGGGGATGTGATTCTATATTTCTGCATAAGCATTTATGTTATTTTGTTCTAGGATGTATATAATTCTGTTTTGAAGTCCTCAAATGTTCCTATGGTGGCTATTTCATCCTTAATGACCCATACTATTAAACCTTAAAAAAAACTTTTGAAAAACAAAGGCATAAGCAGATAATAGGAAAAAAAAATCTTCAAGTGACTCTTTATTAAACATTACTTTTTTTCTAATGCAATGTATTACTTCATTAAGGTTTTTAGGCACACAGTGGAATATTATAGTCATTTTTCTTAAAACTTTACAAGTACACTTTAAGCCTTAGTTAAGATAAGTTATAGGGGTACTCCGGTGAAAAACATTTATTTTTTTTTTTTTAAATAACCTGGTGCCAGAAAGTTAAACAGATTTGTAAATTACTTCTATAAATAAAATCTTAATCCTTCCAGTACTTATCAACTGCTGTATGCTCCAAAGAAAGTTGTGTAGTTCTTTTCTGTCTGACCTAAGTGCTCTCTGCTGACACCTCTGTCCATGTCAGGAACGCAATGCAATACATTTTAAATCTACCTAATTTTGTTACAGAAAATATAAAAAACTTTTTCAAAGTTGAACATAAACTAAGAAACGTTTGTGCTTTACCTGCTTAAGTGGCTAGAAAAGATGGAATGTTTTAGCTACCGTATTTTTCGCTGTATAAGACGCACTTTTTCTTCCCCAAAACTGGGGGGGAAAAGTTGGTGCGTCTTATACGACAAATACCTGTCCTATCGCGGCGGTCCCTGCGGCCATCAACGGCCGGGACCCGCGGCTAATACAGGACATCACCGATCGCGGTGATGCCCTGTATTAACCCTTCAGACGCGGCGATCAAAGCTGACCGCCGCGTCTGAAGCGAAAATAACACTAACCCGGCTGCTCAGTCGGGCTATTCGGGACCGCCGCCGTGAAATCGCGGCGTCCCGAGCAGCTTACAGGACACTGGGAGGGACCGTACCTGCCTCCTCGGTGTCTGTTCCGTGACGGGATCCCCTGCATAGCCGGCGCTCTCCTTCGTTGTCATCACGTTGTCGCGCACGTCGTCCCGTCATCCAATAGGAGCGACGTGCGTAGCGGGTCCGGAGCGGCGGGGACACGTGAGTACTACCTCCTATACCAGTGGTCTTCAACCTGTGGACCTCCAGATGTTGCAAAACTACAACTCCCAGCATGCCCGGACAGCCAACAGCTGTCCGGGCATGCTGGGAGTTGTAGTTTTGCAACATCTGAAGGTCCGCAGGTTGAAGATCACTGTCCTATACTTTACATTGTATTTGGTTCATAATCTTTATTTTCTAGATTTTTATCCTATAAAATTAGGTGCGTCTTATATGCCGGAGCGTCTTATATGACGAAAAATACGGTATTTTTCCATGAGTTAATAGATCAATGCAAACAACTTACAAAACACACTTACAATGTTAGTCAAGGGCACAGATATGCAAGTGGGCTGAAGTGATGAAATGTTTTTAGTGTAGTGTTTTATAATGTCTACAGTATAGAGGTATTTATTGCAAAAAAAAAAAATGTTAAATACTCTTAGGATTCAATTTGTAACAGCAGATTCCCTTCTTGGCTGACATACAGTATGTGTGGGCTTCCCATGGTATAAAGCACAACAGAAAACAATTCCTATTTTAATAATCAAATTAAGCAATTACAATCTTCCACATACATAAATTATTCTGCAATCCAAATGAATATTTTTTTCATAACATTATATAAACTTTTTAAACATGCATGACTCCCTGCTTTAACTGATTGCCACACCTTTTATATAATTCGATAGGAATATTTATCTAGTTAACCAAACATTCAGCATTAGGGTATGTTCACACTGAGGAATTTGTGAGGAATTCAAACTGAAAAATTTCCGTCTGGAATGCAGTTCACTTTATGCGGAATTTGCGCGGAAATTTGCACGGAAATTCACGTGGAATTTCTGTGCGAAGGTGGGAGGGCCAAATCGGGCTGACTATTTCAAGATTTAACGGCGGAATTCCGCGCAAATTCTGTGCAAATTCTGCGTGAAAGCTATTTAGGGTGGAAATTTTTTTTCCCATTGACTTCAAAGGACTTCTGCTCGGGGATACCGCAAGAAAAATGAACATGTTCTTTCTTCTGAGGAATTTGCGCAGTGTGAACAGTGCAGAGTAAAATACATTGACGTAAATGGCAAAAACCGATGTAAATTATTTCTGAGTGGAGAATTCAAGAGGAATTATTTGAGTAAATTCCTCTTAAATTACTCAGTGTGAACAGACCCATAGGTGTTCACAGCCCATATAGTTAGGCTGTGCACTGTAACATCTAGTGCCTTTTCTCCCAAACACAAAAGTTTAGTAAACAGATATACTATCAAATTCAATCTTAAATGGATACTGTCGTTTAAACAACCTTCCTCCATTTGTGATTTGTAACAAATTTTTGAATTCTTTCAATAACCAAAAATGACTCCTAAAAAAACTGCTTTAAAGTTCTGGCCACTAAATGCCTCACATCTTGCAGTTCACTGCCTGTTGTTAGGGGAATCCTATCTCTATTTACAGCAGGATCAGAACAATTTACAGAAACTTGGGTGCAGTCTACCCTGTGAAGAAAAGAAAGAGAGCCTGAAAAAGCCGGGGCTTTGTACCTGCAATCTGTCAGCCAGTCTGCCTGCTGAAGATTATGCATGCTGTTGCTGAAAGGTAAATTGAGGATTCCCCCTCTTCCCTGACCACCAATAAAACTCAGAATAGTAGATAATAGTTTATCTACTGCTGTATGCCTGCAGTGCAGTGCTGCAATGTCATATACATCTCCCTCTTCTTTGAAGATGATGTTATTTTTCATCCATATAAGATTGCACAGCTTAAAGGGGAACTCCTTTGGAAAAAAAAAAATTCAAATCAACTTTTTAAATCACTTCTATTTCAAAATCTTAACCCTTCTAGTACTTATCAGCTGCTGTATACTACAGATATACTACATAGAAAATTGTGCAGTTCTTTCCAGTCTGACCACAAGTGCTCTCTGCTGACACTTCTGTCCGTGCCAGGAACTGTCCAGAGCAGGAGAGGTTTTCTATGGGGATATGATTCTAATCTGGACAGTTCCTGACACGGACAGAGGTGTCAGCAGAGTACACTGTTGTCAGACAGAAATGAAATTCACAAATTTCTCTGTTTTATCCAGCAGTTAATAAGTACTGGAAGGATCAAGATTTTTTAATAGAAGTCATTTACAAAGCTGCTTAACTTTCAAGCACCACTTGTTTTGAAAACATTTGTTTTCTACTTCTTTCCACTGGAGTTCCCCTTTAACTACAGTATTATTTGAACAATGGTAAGGCTAAGTTTCCACTTGTTTTGTTGAAAAAATGCTGTGGCCAGATGTAAGCTGCAAATCAGCCTTTGGCTGTCTGGGCATGCTGAAAGTTGTAGTTTTGCAACATCTGGAGGGCCAAAGTTTGGAGATCACTGTATTACCAGATGTTGCAAAACTACAACTCTCAGCATGCCCAGACAGTCCAGGCATGCTGTGAGTTGTAGTTCTGTAACATCTGGAAGGGCATTGTTTGGAGACCACTATATAGTGGTGTCCAAACTGTAGCACTCCAGATGTCAATTCAAAGCACGGCGAGACTGTCCAGGCATGCTGAGAGTTGTAGTTTGCCAACATCTGGCCCTTCAGATGTTGCCGAACTACAACTCTCTGCATGCCTGGGCAGTCTGGGCATACTTGGAGTTGAAGTTTTGCAACAGCTGGAGGGCTACAGCTTGGAGACCACTACACAGTTCTCCCCCAGTTGTTGCATAACTACAACTCCCAACATGCCCTTCGACTGTCAGTGCATGCTGGGAGTTGTAGTATTGCAACAACTGAAGGCACACTGGTTGGGAAAGATTGTCTGTTTCCTAACTAAGTGTTTCCCAAGCCGTGTGCCTCCTTCTTTTGCAAAACTATAACTCCCAGCATGCACTGACAGTCCATGCATGCTGGTAGTTGTACTTTTGCAACAGCTGGAGGCACATGGGTTGGGAAACACTGAGTTAGGAAATAGCCAGTGGTGCGGAAACACTGGGGTAGTCTGTTACCTAACTCAGTGTTTCTCAGTCCCAACCAGTGTGCCTCTAGTTGTAGTTTTGCACATGGGTGAGGGGTTTACAGCAAGTTTCCCAATTTAAGTATGAGATTTGGCAAATTTTCCGCTGCAGCAGGAAACTCACTGCAAACCCCTGCCCATGTGAATGTACCCTAAAAAACACTACACTACACTAACCCTAAATAAAGAGTAAGACACTACATATACACTACACCCTTACACTGTTGCCCCCCACTCCCCCACCCCAATAAAAATGTAAAATGTCAGTTTTTCCAAAACGGAGCCTCCACTGCCAGTATTGCTGGACAGCCATTGACTGTCCAGGCATGTTGGGACAGCTGGAGGCACCCTGTTTGGGGAAAACTGACGTACAGTATTTTTGGTGGAGGAGGCAAGTGTAACGCTTGCATCCGGGTATACCCATATGAAATTCACTAATTTAGGTCTCAAATGCGCATGGCGTTCTCTCACTTCAGAGCCCTGTCATATTTCAAGGCAACAGTTTAGGGCCACACATGGGGTATCTCCGTACTTGGGAGAAATTACGCTACAAAATTTTGGTGGCTTTTTCTCCTTTTACACCTTATGAAAAGGTAAAGTTGGAGTCTATACCAGCATGTTAGTGTAATTTTTTTTATTTTTTACACTAACATGCTAGTGTTGCCCCATAATTTTCATTTTCATAAGAGGTAAAAATAAAAAAAAGACCCCCACAAGTTCTCCCAAGTACGTAAATATCCCATATGTGGACGTAAAATGCTTTGCGAGGCGCACAACATGGCTCGGGAGTGAGAGCGCACTATGTACATTTGAGGCCTAAACTGGTGATTTGCACAGGAGTGGCAAAATAAAAAATTCAATTTTTCATTTGCACACCCCACTGTTGCAAAGATCTGTCAAACACCAGTGAGGTGTAAATGCTCACTGCACCCCTTGTTACGTTCCTTGTGGGGTGTGGTTTTCCAAATAGTGTGCCATGTGGGGTCTTTTTCGCTGATCTAAACCCCTCAAGGAACGTAACAAGTGGTACAGTGAGCCTTAACACCCCAAAGGTGTTTGACAAATTTTCAATAAAGTTGGACGTGAAAATGAAAAAAAAATGTTTTCACTAAAATTCTGATGTTACCCCAAATGTTTCATTTTCACAAGGGGTAATAGGTGAAAATGTCCCCCAAAATTTGAAATACCATTTCTCTCGAGTAAGGAAATATATCATATGGCGATGTAAAGTGCTCTGTGGGTGCACAATGGGCTTTTGGAAAGCAGATTTTGCTGAAATGGTTTTTGCAGGGCATGTCTCATTTAGGAAGCCCCCATGGCTTCCTAAATGAGAAAATAAAAAATGTAAAAATAAAAAATATGGGTCTGCAAGAACATGTGAGTGTAAAAAATGAAGATTTTGAATTTTTGCCTCCACTTTGCTGCTATTCCTCTGAAACACCTAAAGGGTTAACAAACTTTCTGAATGTCATTTTGAATACGTTGAGGGGTGCAGTTTTCATAATGGGGTCCATTATGCAGTATTTCTAACATAAAGACCCTCAAATTCACTTCAAAACTGAACTGGTCCCTGAAAAATTCAGATTTTAAAATTTACTTGAAAAATTGGAAAATTGCTGCTGAACTTTGAAGCCCTCTGATGTCTTCAAAAAGTAAAAACATATGTGAATCAATATATAATTTATTTGGAATGTCTATTTCCCTTACAAGCAGAAAGCTTCAAAGTAATAAAAATGCAACATTTTAAAATTTTATGAAATTTTGGAATTTTTCACCAAGAAATGATGCAAGTATCGACAGAAATTTACCACTAACATAAAGTAGAATATGTCACGAAAAAAACTATCTCAGAATCAAATTCATAACTACAAGCATCCCAGAGTTATTAATGCTTAACCCCTTAAGGACCAAGGACGTACAGGTACGTCCTCGGTCCTGCTCCCGTGATATAACGCGGGGTTACACGGTAACCCCGCATCATATCACGGCGGGCCCGGCGTCATAGTGAAGCCGGGACCCGCCGCTAATAGCACGCAGCGCCGATCGCGGCGCCGCACGCTATTAACCCTTAAGCCGCGCGCTCAGAGGTGAGCCACGCGGCTAAAAGTGAAAGTAAAAAGTGCCGGTTAACTCAGTGGGCTGTTCGAGATAGCCACGGCGAAATCGCAGCATCCCGGACAGCTTACAGGACAGCGGGAGGGTCCCTACCTGCCTCCTCGCTGTCCGATCGCCGGCATGAGCAGTCAAGCGGCAGAATCATCGATCACTGGTTTCCTATGAGAAACCAGTGATCAATGATAAAGATCAGTGTGTGCAGTGTTATAGGTCCCTATGGGAGCTATAACACTGCAAAAAAAAAGTTTAAAAAAAAAAGTGAATGAATATCATTTAACCCCTCCCTTATTAAAAGTTTTAATCACCCCCCTTTTCCCATAAACAAAAACTGTGTAAATAAAAATAAACATATATGGTATCACCGCGTGCGGAAATGTCCGAATTATAAAAATATATAATTAATTAAACCGCTCGGTCAATGGCGTACGCGCAAAAAAATTCCAAAGTCCAAAATAGTGCATTTTTTTTTTTTTTTTTTTTTTATAATCAAAGCAATGCTTTATTAAGAAAAACATAGATAGACAAGCCACGGTAATTAAGGCAATAATAGCAGTATAAAAGCATGGAGCTCAAGTCATCACCTTCGCTCCTACAACAATTTGTCATCGGAATAGGGATGCCGCGGCTAGTTAGATGAATCTGAACAGTAAGACACAACATTGCATCAATAATAAGGAAACCAGGAAACTGGAGGAAGAACACGTAAGTATAAAAGTAGGGGGAGGGGGAGAAAAAAGTGGGGAATGCTGAGAATAGGAATAAAAGAGAAAAGAAAAAAGAAAAGGGTCAGGATCAGCATAGCTGTGGTCGGTGTGAGGAGGATACTTCAAGACTGCAGTAGGAGCACTTACTTGAGGTTGGAGTCGCGGTCGCCGCCAGGGTCCCCAATCTCGGAATGTCCTCACAGTCCTGCGTCAATTCCAGGGGAGAGGCCTCTCTAAGTAAGAGGGGGGGGGGGAGGGGGAGGGGTGGAGTCTGGTTCTCTAGGCCTCTCTATGGAGCCGGGAATTAAGGAAGTGCAACCATGGGCCCCATATCGATGTGTATCTAGCGGAGCGGTCACTCGAGTCGGCCAAGAGTTCCTCCATGCGGCTCACAAATAGAATCTCTGTGTACCAGTCAGTTATCGTTGGGGGAGCACAGTTCTTCCATTTCTTGGGTATCACTGACCTGGCAGCCATGAGCATCATGTTGGCTAAGAGTCTAGCAGGCGATTTCCTAGAGGTGGGTATGATAGACAGGAGGAGTCCCTTCGGGTCGTTGGGGTATGTCACCCCTGTCACTAGGGCGATTCGGTCGATTACCGTAGACCAAAAGGTCGTGAGGGAGGGGCAGGACCACCAGATATGGGACATGGTCCCCGTCTCTGTGCCGCAGCGCCAACAAAGGTCAGACACTGTAGGGTAGAATTTGTGTAACAAGGCCGGAACCCTATACCACCTAGCTAAGATCTTGTAGTTAGTTTCTTGCGCCCTACATGATATAGACATCTTGTGGCACATTACATAGGCTGTCATCCAGTCAGAGCGAGCGATGGTGGTGTGTAGTTCCTCCTCCCAGGCCGCTTCGAATTTGGGGGGTTCACGAGCCGCTTCTTCCATGAGAAGGCTGTACATTTGAGAAACTGCTTTATAAACCGGGGAGGAAGAAACACACAGCTCTTCAAAGGGCAGGAGGGGTCGGGCAAGCCTTAAGGAACGTCCTGTAGTGTTAATGAAGTGTCTCAGCTGAAGGTACTGCATCTGACTTAGAGGCGTCCTGAGGTGTGACGGTACCAGTTCCGTGTAGGGTTTCAGTTGAGTACCGCTGAGGAAACATCTGATGGGCAGAGGCGAGTGATGACCTAGGAAGGATTCAGTCATCATGCCCGGTGGGAAACTAGGGTTACCAAGGATCGGGGTCAGAGGGCCATCGGCCGCCATGATCCGGGACCTCTTCGAGTATCTGTCCAGGGAAACGATCAGTTCCCTGGACACCCAGGGGAGAGACTCCAGCACCCGAGAAGAGTATGTGTTCGGTGGTAGCCAAGGGTACAGGGCTATATCTGTGGCAGTCCCATACTCTTCCAGCGCCACCCATTGTTTAGAACCCCGACCGTGGATGAAATCTAGGAGTCGGGTCAAGGTAGCTGCTACATAGTAAGCCTGACAGTCCGGTACCGCCAGACCACCTGCCCGCTTCCTCCTGACCAGAACCCTGCCAGATATCCTAGACGGTCGTCCCGCCCATATGAAGGAGCGTATCATTCTGTCTAGTTTTTGGAAGTAAGAGCGCGGGAGCGCCAGTGGGATCGCCTGGAATAGGTATAGCAGTCGGGGTAGGAAGTTCATTTTAATTATATTAGCTCGCCCCAGCCAAGAGAAGGTGCCAGTTGTCCATTTACGCAGGTCCCTGTCTAGTGTCGTCGACAGAGTCTGGAAGTTAAGGGCAAAGGTAGCTCCCGGGTTTAAGGGAATGTGTACGCCCAAGTATTTAAAGGACTCAGTAGTCCATTGAAAAGGGTGTTCTCTCTTGAGACCCTCTACGGTGTCTATCGGGAGGGCTATTGGCAAGGCCACACTTTTGGACATGTTGATCCTATGGTTGCTATAGTGGGAGTACTGCCGTATGACCGACAATGCTGCCGGTAGGGAGGTGCATGGAGAGGCTAAGTAGAGTAGGAGGTCATCTGCGAAAGCAGAGCAGAGGTGCCCGCTCCCCCCCAGGGTAAATCCCTGAACGTCCGGATCAGATCTCAGGGCAGTCAATAAATGCTCCATGCATAAGATGTAGAGGAGGGGGGAAAGCGGGCACCCCTGGCGCGTTCCGTTTCGGATGGGAAATGGGGAAGACAGGGACCCGTTGACTCTCACCCGTGCCTGGGGGTCTCGATACAGGGCCATCACACGTCCCATCATGGCAGGACCCAGGCCTATCTGCTCCAGCGTTGCTCTAAGGAATCCCCAGTCCACCCTGTCGAACGCCTTCTCGGCGTCGAGAGAGAGGAGCAGTAATGGCTTTTTGAGTGTAGCAGCTCTATTAATTACCGAGAAGGCTCGAACAGTGTTATCTCTCGCCTCTCGGGAGCGCATGAACCCGGACTGGTCAGGGTGGACTAGGGGGCCGAGGACCAACGCTAGACGGTCTGCCAGCAATTTGGCGAACAGTTTAAGGTCTACATTCAGAAGAGATATGGGTCGGTAGCTGGAGCAAAGACCCCGGTCGCGTCCCTCTTTGGGAATTACTGTAATATAGGCACTGAGCGATGCAGTGGGAAAACCCAGGTTCGGGGCGATACTATTAAACGTCTTGCAAAGAATGGGGAGCAGGCTATCTTTTAGGGTTTTGAAAAACCTGGCCGTGTACCCGTCCGGTCCCGGGCTTTTGCCAGTAGGAAGATGTGATATTGCCTGGGCGATCTCCTCTTCCGAAAACGGGGACTCAAGGGCCTCTATGTCCTCCTCAGATAGACGAGGGAGGGACGTACTCTGAATGTAGTCATGCAGGGATAATGGGGGAAGCGGAGAAGGAGGGGGTGTTGACGGGGTGGGGATATTGTAAAGGTCATGGTAGTATTTCTCAAAAGCCTTAAGTATGTCGGCCGTGATGAACGATTTGCTACCTGACGATGTGTTTATGGATGGGATGAATAGCGCTGACCTCTTCTCACGGAGAGCTCTTGCCAACTGTCTGCCTGGCTTATTACCCCATTCATAAAATGTCGAGGCGCATTTCTGACTATACTGTCTCAGGGAGGCGTCTAGGAGGGAGCGGATCTCATGGCGAGTTTTGGTGAGTTCCCTCAGCGTGGACTCAAGTAAGGTCTGTTTGTGCAAGGCTTCCAAACTACGGAGCGTCTCAAGGAGGCGCTTCAGCTTGGCCGCCTTCTCCCTCTTAAGCCGGGAGCCGTGGCTGATCAGGATTCCTCTCAGTACACTCTTGAGAGCCTCCCATTGGATCGGCTGAGATGTCTGATCGTTTGCATGATCAGACTGAAAGTGTGCGATTGCAGTCCTCAAGTCTGACAGGCAAAGGGTGTCCAGTAGGAGGGACTCATTAAGCCGCCACGAAAACCGCGGGGTGGTCAAGGAAGGAATCGTCACAGTACAGTACACCGGTGCGTGGTCGGATAAGTACACGTGGCCAATTTGTGAGGAGGATAATCTAGGGAGGTGGAAGTGTGAAAGAAAGACGTAATCTAGCCTGCTATATGAGCTATGAGGGGAAGAGAAGTGCGTATAGTCCCGGTCACTCGGATGCTGGAGGCGCCACACGTCACACAGCTGAAGAGAGTGCAATTGCCTCTTAAGTCTACTCAGTTGGCGGTAGGAGATAGCCGATCGACGTGTGGACGCATCGAGCAGTGGGTGTAGCGGGATATTAAAGTCTCCCCCTAGCAGTATCATACCCTGGGCAAAGTGGGAGAGTTCTTCCAGAGTCGCTATTAAAAAGGGCACTTGGCCACTATTAGGGGCATAGACCGTCGCTACCGTCACCACCTGGTCCAGCAAGGCTCCACGGACAAAAAGATAGCGAGCGTTTGGATCTACCCGGACAGCCTGTACACTGAATGGAAGTGAACGGTGTATACCAATGGACACTCCCTTCGAGCGGGAGTCCAGGTTGGAGCTATGGAACCAGGTGGTGAAGTATCTGCCTAACCTATCCGGGATATGGCCTGATTTAAAGTGGGTCTCCTGCAAGCATAAAAGTCTGACCTTATTTTTGTGCATATGGTAGAGAATTTGTGACCTCTTCTCCGGAATGTTGAATCCCTGAACGTTCAGGGTGGCCATCTTCACCTCCGCCATGGAGCGTTATGACTGTCTGCCGCAGAACGTAGAATAATAGGACACCGTGGAGGGACCCCGATGGGAGGCGAGTCACACCAGACAATCTGAAAATAAGAAGGAGAAAAAGAAGGGGACAAGGAATAGGATCAGTGAAACAGAACACTCAAAAATAAAATAAAAAGAGAACAACCAACCAAAAAAGCAAGCCCAAGCGCCTGCAAGGTAAAACTAGTGGCAGAAAAAATCGTCTGCCAAACGGGTGTAGAGTACCTACACCGACCCTATGTGGGGTAGTGCTAAGCTAGCAGTGGGAGGGCTCTCAGCTCAGCTACTCTGAGGCGTGTCAAAATCAAAGTATATGGAAAGCGTCCGTCCACAGCCATATGGTGGGACGATGAAAGCGACCCTCAGGAGGGCCACGGTAGGCATTAGATTGGGGGAAGTGTGTAAGTGAGGTCACCAAAGGTCTGGGTATAGAGCAAAAAAGGAGGAGTAAGCGTAGATGGTCCCATGACGGGAATGCACAGGAGGGTCGGAGGACGGGGGGAGGGGGGGGGGAGAAGGGCGAGCATGTAAAGGGGAGGGAGAGGAAGGGGGAATTTGATCAAGTTGGGCGGGGAAAGAGAGGGAAGTGGAAGGAGAGGGGGGGGTATGAGATCAGGACCTGAAGAGGAGGATTGGGTGGGGGGGGGGGACTCTGTAAGATCGTCAATGGGGAGGGCGATTAGTATCCTGGTGGGCGAGGGGGGGGAGTGGGAGGGAGCACGGGCAGGGCAGTTGGGGCAAAGGTACAGAGGAGGGAGTCGGTAGGCAGTAGGGGTGGTGGGACGGTGTAGGGGGGGGTATAGGGGAGGAGGGAAGAGGGCGAGGAGAAAAAGGGAGGGACATGTAGTAGGGGGGGGTATACAAGGGTGGGGAGGGGGACAGCCAGGTATTTCACATTACTCCACTTGCTAATCCAGACGAGCAGGTCAGAGACCAGCAACAAACAGGTAAGCTAGTCAATCAGTCCTCTGGGGCGGGTCCCAAGGAGGAACGTCTGGATCTCCTCTGTCGCTGTTGCTGCGGCCAGCCTGGGTTGGGACGTCTCGCTGGGGGTCTCTGGGAGGGTCTGGAAACCGGAGGCACAGCATACGGATCCCTCAGGAAATTGTCCCAATCCGGCAGGGTCAAGGGCGGTAAGCCCAACGAGGAAAGGAAGAACGGTAAGTCCCTTGGTTCCCGCAGGGAGGCCGATACCTCCCCGGCTGTAACGTGTAGGGCAAAAGGGAAGCCCCATCTGTAGGGTAAATTTCGATTCTGAAGTTCTCGCAGTAGTGGTCGTAGAATCGCTCTCTGACGCAAGGTGCGTCTGGACAGGTCAGGGTACAGCTGTAAGGTTGCTCCGTCAAAGTCCACATCTCCCCGCAGTCTTACTTTTGTCATGATCTGTTCCTTCAGGGCATATTCGTGGACTCTGCATATTACATCTCGTGGGCGCGTGGGGTCTGTACTTGGCGCCCGGAGTGCTCTGTGTACTCTGTCGAGTTCAATGTGAGTATCCGGGGGGCGCCCCAGTAGTAAGTTGAAGATCCCAGTGACAGTGGGGAATAATTCTTGGTTTCTTGTAGCCTCGGGGAGGCCCCGGATACGAATGTTGTTCCGGCGACTTCTGTTCTCTACGTCGTCGAGATGGTCTGCCATCGCCAGCTGTGTAGAAGATTGAGTAGATAAGGAGGACTGCATGCCTCTTATAGTGTCCAACGCCGTGGCCTGGAAGGTCTCTAGGGCTTTCACCCTTTCCTGTAGGTCAGAGACATCTTGCTGGACAGGGTGTAGGTCCTGGCGCCAGGCGTGTTTCAAGTCGAGTGCCAAGGCTGACAGATCGCTTTTGGTAGGCAGGAGAGCCAGGAGCGCTTGCAGTTCGGGGTGCCCCTTTAACAAGGCGACCGCTTGGGCCGGGGGTGGCAGCGTTGAGGAAAGTGGGTCCCCAAGGTTTTGAAGTGGGGCGAGGCGATGCTGGAACTGTGGGTGAACTGCAGGGGGCCCAGTTGGTGGAAGGCCTATAGTCGTCACAGGATGCACATCGTGGGGCCCTGGGGTGCCTGGTGCAGGGTTGTGAGCCAGTATCGGGCCAGCAAGATCCCAAGCAGTCCCAGGGGCAGACCCCGAGGGGTATGGGCCGGCTGTCAAGGTAGCAGGGCGCAGAGCTTCACCCTCATCAGCATCCGAGCGGGACAGCTGGGAGCACAGGGAGTCTCTAGGGCTACGAAGAATGGAGGGTATGCTTTGGGAAGGGGAAGCAGCCGCCTCCCCTGGAGGATCAAGGGCACGTGGAGGGGAACGGTAGGGGGGAGGTGTGGGATCAATCTCTCCCTCTGGTCCTACCTCGTCCTCAGTGGTCATGGAGGGGCCAAGTCTCTGTCCTCTAAGTTCACCTCCCAAGCCGGGGAGCAAGGAGGGCCGCCAGAGACTCTCAGGGGTCGGGTTCCCCGTGTCGGAAGGCGGACCCGCTTCTGGTTGCTGGGGCTCACCCATAGGAGGACGGGAGCCGTGGTCCATCCATCCCTCGTGGTGGTCTGAGAGGGAGGGCTGTGATGAGGTGCACTGAGTTCCCGTGCGCAAGGGGAGTCTCGTGGTGTCTTCTTCAAGTCCGGCGCAGGCCGCAGGCTGCGGCCTGCCGCGTCCGGTCGGAGCGCCCGTGCAATGGCGTGCGACCGCAGGAACCTTGTCTTGCACAGTCGGGGTCCTCGCCGGTAAGTCGAGTAACGCCTTCAGTTGTCCGCCCCGTGCAGCGGCTCCGGCCGCGCTTCTGCGAGTGACGGGTGGGGAATGCAGCAGCGTGGTCTTAGGAGAAGGGGTCGGCGCCATCTTGGAAAGCACCGTCATCTGGTTCCCGGGCTCTCGAAGACTCCGGAGTGGGCCGAAGAAGTTAGAAATCGGGATCGGTGGTTGCAGGGTAGGTCCCCCTGACCTCTGGTTCTGTCCAGACCTCTTTTGGCGCATGTGGAGCGATTATTACCCCCGTTGTTCGGGCCGTGGAGACGGAGCTCAGCGAGCTAGTGACCTTCTCCGTGCATGGCTAGCCACGCCCCTCCAAAATAGTGCATTTTTTGTCACTTTTTATATCATTTAAAAATGATCAATAAGTCCTATCAATGCAAAAATGGTACCGTTAAAAACGTCAGATCACGGCGCAAAAAATGAGCCCTCATACCACCCCATACACGGAAATATAAAAAAGTTATAGGGGTCAGAAGATGACAATTTTAAATGTATAAATTTTCCTGCATGTAGTTATGATTTTTTCCAGAAGTACAACAAAATCAAACCTATATAAGTAGGGTATCATTTTAATCGTATGGACCTACAGAATAAAGATAAGGTGTCATTTTTACCGATGAATGTACTACGTAGAAACGGAAGCCCCCAAAAGTTACAAAACTGCGTTTTTTATTTCAATTTTGTCGCACAATAAAAAAAATTTCCATTTCACCGTAGATTTTTGGGCAAAATGACTGACGTCATTACAAATTAGAATTGGTGGTGCAAAAAATAAGCAATCATATGGATTTTTAGGTGCAAAATTGAAAGAGTTATGATTTTTTAAAGGCAAGGACCAAAAAACAAAAATGCAAAAACGGAAAAAACCCCGGTCCTTAAGGGGTTAAAGTAACAGTGGTCAGATGTGCAAAAAATGCTCTGGTCCTTAGGGTCAAAATGGACTCGTCCCCAAGGGGTTAACTTTGGCACTTTTACAGGTGTTTTTTATTCTTTTTTGGACTTTAGCAATCCAAAAAAGTGATGCAGATACCTTTTTTTTTATAAAATTTTGTTGGGTATCCCAGCTGGACCCATGCCGCATGCTATTTATTTAACCCCTTAAGGACCAGGCCAATTTTGACCTTAAGCACCAGACCAATTTTATTTTTGTGTTTTCATTTTTTTCCTCCTCGCCTTCTAAAATCCATTTAAATGAATGGGATGCAACGCTGGTCCAGTAGGGATACGGCAGTGGCAGTTTTTAAATCTCCCTGCTGACCGCAGATCAGCTGACCTTATACATTTATTAAAATATATATTTAAAAATGCTGTCCCTGCAGCTATTGCCTGTGTGTCTCTGTACGGAGGCAAAATACAGGAACTGTAGGCGGGACAAGCAGGGCTCTGTGCAGACTCCTGACTTGTCAGTCCATCTGCTGTATGAGCCAGAAGCGTGTCACAGTGCCTCACTGCACAGAGCCCTGCTTGTCCTCAGTGCACAGAGCCCTGCTTGTCCTCAGTGTACAGAACCCTGATTGTCATCAGTGCACAGAGCCCTGCTTGTTCTCAGTGTACAGAGCCCTGCTTGTCCTCAGTGTACAGAACCCTGCTTGTCCTCAGTGTGTAGAGCCCTGCTTGTCCTCAGTGCACAGAGCCCTGCTTGTCCTCAGTGCACAGAGCCCTGCTTGTCCATAATGCACAGAGCCCTGCTTGTCCTCAGTGTACAGAGCTCTGCTTGTCCTCACTGTACGGACAAGCAGAGCTCTGTGCAGACTCCTGACTTGTCAGTCCATCTGCTGTGTGAGCCAGAAGCGTGTCACAGTGCCTCACTGCACAGAGCCCTGCTTGTCCTCAGTGTACAGAGCCCTGCTTGTCCTCAGTGTACAGAACCCTGCTTGTCCTCAGTGCACAGGGCCCTGCTTGTCATCAGTGCACAGAGCCCTGCTTGTCCTCAGTGTACAGAGCCCTGCTTGTCCTCAGTGTGTAGAGCCCTGCTTGTCCTCAGTGCACAGAGCCCTGCTTGTCCTCAGTGTACAGAGCACTGCTTGTCCTCGGTGTACAGAGCCCTGCTTGTCCTTAATGCACAGAGCCCTGCTTGTCCTCAGTGTACAGAGCCCTGCTTGTCCTCAGTGTACAGAGCTCTGCTTGTCCTCACTGTACAGAGCCCTGCTTGTCCTCAGTGCACAGAGCCCTGCTTGTCATCAGTGTACAGAGCCCTGCTTGTCCTCGGTGTACAGAGCCCTGCTTGTCCTTAATGCACAGAGCCCTGCTTGTCCTCAGTGTACAGAGCTCTGCTTGTCCTCAGTGTACAGAGCCCTGCTTGTACTCAGTGTGCAGAGCCCTGCTTGTCCTCAGTGTACAGAGCTCTGCTTGTCCTCAGTGTACAGAGCCCTGCTTGTCCTCACTGCACAGAGCCCTGCTTGTTCTCAGTGTACAGAGCCCTGCTTGTCCTCAGTGTACAGAACCCTGCTTGTCCTCAGTGTGTAGAGCCCTGCTTGTCCTCAGTGCACAGAGCCCTGCTTGTCCTCAGTGCACAGAGCCCTGCTTGTCCATAATGCACAGAGCCCTGCTTGTCCTCAGTGTACAGAGCTCTGCTTGTCCTCACTGTACGGACAAGCAGAGCTCTGTGCAGACTCCTGACTTGTCAGTCCATCTGCTGTGTGAGCCAGAAGCGTGTCACAGTGCCTCACTGCACAGAGCCCTGCTTGTCCTCAGTGTACAGAGCCCTGCTTGTCCTCAGTGTACAGAACCCTGCTTGTCCTCAGTGCACAGGGCCCTGCTTGTCATCAGTGCACAGAGCCCTGCTTGTCCTCAGTGTACAGAGCCCTGCTTGTCCTCAGTGTGTAGAGCCCTGCTTGTCCTCAGTGCACAGAGCCCTGCTTGTCCTCAGTGTACAGAGCACTGCTTGTCCTCGGTGTACAGAGCCCTGCTTGTCCTTAATGCACAGAGCCCTGCTTGTCCTCAGTGTACAGAGCCCTGCTTGTCCTCAGTGTACAGAGCTCTGCTTGTCCTCACTGTACAGAGCCCTGCTTGTCCTCAGTGCACAGAGCCCTGCTTGTCATCAGTGTACAGAGCCCTGCTTGTCCTCGGTGTACAGAGCCCTGCTTGTCCTTAATGCACAGAGCCCTGCTTGTCCTCAGTGTACAGAGCTCTGCTTGTCCTCAGTGTACAGAGCCCTGCTTGTACTCAGTGTGCAGAGCCCTGCTTGTCCTCAGTGTACAGAGCTCTGCTTGTCCTCAGTGTACAGAGCCCTGCTTGTCCTCACTGCACAGAGCCCTGCTTGTCCTCAGTGTACAGAGCCCTGCTTGTCTTCACTGCACGGAACCCTGCTTGTCCTCAGTGCACAGAGCCCTGCTTGTCCTCAGTGCACAGAGCCCTGCTTGTCATCAGTGCACAGAGCCCTGCTTGTCCTCAGTGTGTAGAGCCTTGCTTGTCCTCAGTGCACAGAGCCCTGCTTGTCCTCAGTGTACAGAGCCCTGCTTGTCCTCAGTGTACAGAGCCCTGCTTGTCCTTAATGCACAGAGCCCTGCTTGTCCTCAGTGTACAGAGCCCTGCTTGTCCTCAGTGTACAGAGCTCTGCTTGTCCTCACTGTACAGAGCCCTGCTTGTCCTCAGTGTACAGAGCCCTGCGTGTCCTCAGTGCACAGAGCCCTGCTTGTCCTCAGTGTACAGAGCCCTGCTTGTCCTCGGTGTACAGAGCCCTGCTTGTCCTTAATGCACAGAGCCCTGCTTGTCCTCAGTGTACAGAGCTCTGCTTGTCTTCAGTGTACAGAGCCCTGCTTGTACTCAGTGTGCAGAGCCCTGCTTGTCCTCAGTGTACAGAGCTCTGCTTGTCCTCACTGCACAGAGCCCTGCTTGTCCTCAGTGTACAGAGCCCTGCTTGTCTTCACTGCACGGAACCCTGCTTGTCCTCTGTGCACAGAGCTCTGCTTGTCCTCAATGCACAGAGCCCCGCTTGTCATCAGTGCACAGAGCCCTGCTTGTCCTTAGTGTACAGAGCCCTGCTTGTCCACGGTGTACAGAGCCCTGCTTGTCCTCAGTGCACAGAGCCCCGCTTGTTATTTTTTACATTACATAAAAAGTTTTTGCAAATGACAGGTAAACTTTAATTACTAATCTCACCCCTGCTTCCCCCTTTTACCCTTTCTCATCCTTATCTATGTAGCCTATGGTCCTATAGCTGAACAATACTATAGCCCAACTTAGTGTGAATTCTCCACGTGTGTTATTTTAACCCCTGCATATTTTTGAGAAGCAACCAGTGTATTTTTTGCTTATGAGCTCAGAATGCTATTCACTTGATGAAGGGATGTAAGAAACACTGTCCATCCCTGAGGATTTACATACATAAATATGTGGTGATGCCAAAGTAGTGGTGTGACCATGGGGTGTAAAGGGTGTAGGTGGATGGGGCAGATGGTATAGCCCAGGGGCAAGGTGTTATTAACCCCTAGTGTTCGTGATGCCAGAGTGGTTTATCTGGTTACCACCCGAACGGTAGCACCGCTATTGCAAGGTTAGGCAGGGCAATAATAGTCCAAGACCAGGTAAGGGTTAACGGTAGCTTTACTGAGGTTAGACAGTTGTTAAAGTCTTTACAGCTAGGCCAGAATCCAAGAGAGTCGACCAGTAACATGGTAAGGACATTGCAGTTTGCTGGGACTTGCAGTACTTTTGGGTCAGACTTCAATACAGCCACTCTGACTATAATTGACTTGACTAGTGACTTGACTTTGGTAGAGACAGCAGACATTGATGAGTTGACTTACTGACAATGGGGCTGGTGTGCAGGCTTTATGGCCTCCAGGTGTACTGGGCACAAGATCTGGGATGTCTACTGTGCTGTCCCTCAGGATCTAAGAGCTAAAAGCTGTGGTAGAAGGGAAAGATTGTAATGGCTCCCCCTCTTTTAAAGGGGGCTGAGCAAGAAACCCATAGGTCAAGCTGCAGGTCAGGTGGTCAACTGGTGCTCTCTGGGTAACAAACACATCATGTGAACAAAACAGGTGATACCTCCAAAGGTTCTTAACCCCTTAAGGACCCATCCAATTTTCAGTGTAGGACCCGGCCATTTTTTGCACATCTGACCACTGTCACTTTAAGCATTAATAACTCTGTGATGCTTTTACCTTTCATTCTGATTCTGAGATTGTTTTTTTGGTGACATATTCTACTTTATGTTAGTGGTAAATTTTCATCAATACTTGCATCAGTTCTTGGTGAAAAATTCCAAAATTTGATGAAAAAATTGAAAATTTTGCTTTTCATTTTAACTTTGAAGCTCTCTACTTGTAAGGAAAATAGACATACCAAATAAACTATATATTGATTCACATACACAATATTTCTACTTTATGTTTGCATCATAAAGTTGACGTGTTTTTATTTTTGGAAGACATCAGAGGGCTTCAAAGTTCAGCTGCAATTTTCCAATTTTTCACTACACTTTCAAAATCTTAATTTTTCAGGGACCAGTTCAGGTTTGAAGTGGATTTGAAGGGCTTTCATATTAGAAATACCCCACAAATGACCCCATTATAAAAACTTCACCCCTCAAGGTATTCAAAATGACATTCAGTAAGTGTGTTAACCCTTTAGGTGTTTCACAGGAATAGCAGAAAAGTGAAGGAAAAAATTCTAAATCTTCGTTTTTTACACTCACATATTCTTGTAGACCCAGTTTTTGAATTTTTGCAAGGGGTAGTAGGAGAAAAACCCAATTTCTCTCGAGTAAGGAAATACCTCATATGTGTATATGTCAAGTGTCCGGAGTGACCCCTGCCACGTCACTCCTATCCCTTTAGGGGGATCGTTGGTGTCTTGGACAACCCTGATCCCCCTTATTTTCCGGGTCACCATAGACCCGTATGACCCGGAATTGCGCAAATTGCCGGTGTGAATTCATCTCCGATTTGCTCCGATCGCCGACATGGGGGGTCTGACGACCCCCCTAGGCATTTGCGCGGGGTGCCTGCTGATCAATATTAGCAGTCATCCCGGTCCGGTCCCCGCCCCGCGGGCAGCGGGGACCGGAATTCCCACAGACGTACGCGAACGTCATGGGTCCTTAACTACCAGGGTCCCATGACGTAGGTGTATGTCAAGGATCCTTAAGGGATTAAAGGTCCTTTATATACCTATACCTATATACCTATAAAAATGTTTTCCAGTGGAGTACCCCTTTAAGTGCAAAGGACCTTTGACATGGGTCACCTGATTGTTAGTCACATGATAATGTTTGTCACATTTTTAAGTCATATGTTTGTTACCTAGAGAGCACCAGGTGACCCGCAGTTGACCTATGGGCTTCTTGCTCAGCCCCCCTTTATAAGAGGGGGAGGTACTACAATCTCTCTCTTTTCCCTCTTGTGATTCACTTTCTGCTGAGGTCAAGTCCAGTCCAGATATCTCATGGTCAGTGTCCAGCACATCTGGTGGCCTCAACCTAAATTGCAGGAAGAAGTCAGTAAGTCAAGTCATCTTTATCTGCTGTCATCATCTTCAGTCAAGTCAATTGTAGTCAGCGTGGCCTGCACCTATAGTTTCTCAAGTCACTTCAAGTCCCAGCAAGCTGTGAGGTGCCCTGTGTTACTGGTCACCTCTCTGGGAGCCTTGCTGAACTGTATAGACTGTAACACCTGTCTAAAAGTTACTGTTAACCTTAACCTGGCCTTGGACTATTATTTGCCCCTGGCTAACCTAGGACTAGTGGTTCTACCTTCGGGGGTTTACATAGGCAAACCACGCCCTAGTGTCACTAACACAAAGGGATTAATACCATGATCTACCCCTGGGCAACACCATCTGCCCCTTACACCTACCTCACACCCCGTGGCTCACCACAAATAGATATGAGATAGATGACAGATAATAATAAATATATAGACAAAAAAAAGTGTTTCCCAAATAGCAGGGGCGTCACTAGGCTAAAAGATCCGAGGCACGGGCCCCGAAGGTAAGGCCCGGCGCCCCGAATCTCAGCTCCCCCTGCCACTAAACATTATGCAGCAACAGGTCGGGCCCTTGGACATGGCTCTAGAGCCTGGCCCTGCTGCTGCTTACACTTGTTTTCCCCTAGTAACCTTTAATGCTGCTGGCCCTTTAAAAAACTATTGCCTGGTCATTCAAGCCAGGGGCTGATGGGAGTGTACGTGCACCGCGTAGGCACGCACGTCTCCTCCAAGCCAATGGCGTGTTGCAGCCTCCGACTCCATGACGTAGTGGGAGAACAGAAGGATTCCTGCAGCCTCCCCTGCTTCACACTGCAGCACCGCGGATCTCCAGGAATGCGGCAGGTGAGTAGAGAGACTGAGGATTGTTTACTGTAAAGATTAGGAGAAGAACAAGCACAGAGTTGGGGGGGGGGGCAGGTTGGGACCTTTTGGTGTCTGGTATGTGTGTGCAGGAGGATGGGCAGTGGTGTGAGCAATGAGGAGACTGGGAATAGCAGTGAATTCTCTCCTAATATCAGTGTTTCCCAACCAGTGTGCCTCGAGCTGTTGCAAAACTACAACTCCCAGCATGCCCAGACAGATCAATGTCACTGTATCCTGGGATTTGGGCATCTATGAAAATTGCTAAAATAAAATCCCAGCCCTATACAATCAATGGAAGTGCCAGTGTGGATCAAAAGTAGCCTTCACCTACTTTGTAGAAAGAATAATTTGCAAATCCTAATATACCTGACATGTTTTGTACTAACATGAGGACTGTAGTCTGAAATCTTACTACTGTTAAATATAAATCCATGTTATCAGCTCATATGTATGTGCTCTGGTATGTGTGTGCAGGGGGAGGGCAGTGGTGTGAGCAATGAGGAGACCAACCAAGGGGTGGAGGGTGGTATGTGGTGATGATGATTGATTTGCAATGATGAGAAGACATGATGGGGTGCAGGGGTGCAATGATGGTGATGAGGAGACCAAGGATGGGGAGGGCTTAATATGGAGTCCAGGGGTTACTGGACCAAAGATGGGTGGGGGTTGTTAAGGGTTGTGTGGGGTGCTGAGGTGATGAGGAGACCAGGATGCGTCAGGAGGGGTTGGGCATTGGGGTGATGAGCATGACATTGAGATGTTGGGGAGACAGAGGATGGGGTGAAGAGTATGCAGTAATGAGGAAACCGAGGATTGGGGGATGTGTGTGTATGTTTGATAGTTGTGTGTAAGTATAATGTATAATAGATGTGTGTATGTATATATGACAGATGTGTCACACATACACTTAGGGGTTGGGGGGTATAGGGGTGTATGAAAAGGACTAACAAGTGTAGGGAAAAGATGGTTGGATGAAGAAGGAAGACGTATATTGTGTTCAGGGTACAGCATATAGCAGGGTTATATTTCAAGGGTACAGTGTGTGGCAGCATTATATTCAGGTGGTACAATGTGTGGCAGTATTATATTCAGAGGGTACAGTGTGCGGTAATAATATATTTAGAGGGTACAGTGTGTGGCAGTATTATATTCAGAGGGTACAGTGTGCGGTAATAATATATTTAGAGGGTAAAGTGTGTGGCAGTATTATATTCAGAGGGTACAGTGGTTGGCAGTATGATATTCAGGGTGCTTGGTATTTGGCAGGAATATAATTATTATTGTCATCATACAGAGGATGAGGATCTGCTGACAAATTAAGAAACCAATGATATTCGGGCGTCAGACAGAGAAGATGGAGCTCCAAGAAGTCCTGACATCTGGACAAGATGAGGAAGAACAGGAAAGACAACAGAGAAGACCTGAACTGGTCCCTGAAAAATAGTGAGTTTGAAACCTTTGTGAAAAATTTGAAAATTGCTGCTGAACTTTGAAGCCCTCTGGTGTCTTCCAAAAGTAAAAACATGTCAACTTTATGATGCAAACATAAAGTAGACATATTGTATATGTGAATAAAAAAAAAAAATATTTGGAATGTCTATTTTCCTTACAAGCAGAGAGCTTCAAAGTTAGAAAAATGCAAAATTTTCTAATTTTTCATCAAATTTGGGGATTTTTTACCAAGAAAGGATGCAAGTTACCACAAAATGTTACCACTATGTTAAAGTAGAATATGTCATGAAAAAACAATCTCGGAATCAGAATGATAACTAAAAGCATTCCAGAGTTATTAATGTTTACAGTGACAGTGGTCAGATGTGCAAAAAACGCTCTGGTCCTAAGGTGTAAAATGGCCTGGTCCTTAAGGGGTTAAAGAAAAAATGTCTCTGACAGTGGCGGACCCCCTCTGTTCACCCCTGGGAACAGAAGATCGCATTAAACAGCGGTCTTCTGCTTCTGTAATGGGGTGCTGCTGGGGTGCAGGGGGGTGCTGCTGGGGCCCCAGCCTCCTGGGAGCTCAGGCCCCTCACTGGGGTACTGGCTGTACCCCCCTGACAGCAGCCCTGGAATCTGTTTGCTTGGTGGAAAGACTGTTTAAAGGGTAATATATATGTGTGTGTATATATATATATATATATATATATATATATATATATATATATATAATGACTGTGATATACCATATATTAGTCAGAAGAAAAGTTCCTACCTCATAGTTACGAAGGAAATCTTCCCGGCAATTCTAAGACTGGCGTCTCACAGGAAATACAGTTTTCCCAGGATATTAGAAAAGAACTGACAAGAACTAGACATTCCCACCTACTAACTAACCCCTTGTCATAATTTGGGAAAGATTTGGTGCAATTCAGAGGTAAAAATCCCCAAAATGTCCTGCTGTATCTTAGGGCACATCTGTATCTAAGTTCACACGCTATTACTAGCAGCGGGTTTTGTGCTGCGAGAATCCTGCTGTGAGTTACACTACCATTGATTTGAATGGGTCCACAGACAGTCCGCAACAGTGTCAGTTTTGCGGACTGTCCACGGACCCATTCAAATCAATGGTAGTGTAACTTGCAGCGGGAAACCCACTCATAGCTATGAGCGTGTGAACGCACCCTAAAGCTGACTGAAAATTTCTGAGGAAAAGTCATGAGTGGGCGGAGCTTAACCTGAGGAGAGGCCCCGCCCCTAATCAGAACATCACTAGCAGTATTTGCAGGCACAGAAATACATTGAACTACTTTTGAGAAGGAACAAGGAGGTGTCGTCTGTACCCATCAGATGTTCCTAGGTGACTGTCTCTCCTGAAAAAATGAGCTTGTTATGTATCTACTCAATTTCCATATTGTCAATCCCCATATTTATGGAACCCATGCACCACTTTTTAGATAATGAGGGAGATTCATCAAAACCTGTGCAGAGGAAAGGTTGACCAGTTGCCCATAGCAACTAATCAGATTGCTTCTATTACTTTTTGGAGGCCTTAAAAATTAAAGAAGTAATCTTATTGGTTGCAATGGGCAACTGGGAAATGTTTTCCTCTGCACAGGTTTTGAAAATACTCCCCCAATTTTCACAAATGTAGGGTTAGGCTATGTTCAGATGGTGGAATGTCCCCACGGAAAATTTCCATGTGGACATTCCACCAACAGTGGAGCACCACCAGAACATGTCTCATAGATGGCAATGCATTTCCGTGTGGACTCGTCTATTCTTTCTGCATACTCCCGAATCGGGAGATTCCGCCGTGTGCACAGTGCAGCATAATCCTTTTGAAATCAATGGGACTCTACTGCAGCGGAATGTCCATGCAGAATTTCGCACGGAAATTCCATCATGTGAACATGATGAGACGACACTAGGCACAACTTTGAATAGTTTTATAGGATGTGTTAAATTTAGATGAGCTCAGTATTAGGCAATACACCATGAGTTATAATATATGTACAGATGGGCTCTACCTTATTACCTCCTTCACAACCCCTCAAATTTAGATTTTTGTCAAGACCCATAAAGTTTTTATTTTTTCAGTGGAAAAGTTATTAGGGCTTATTTTTTGCGGGGCAATGCATTTTATTTTGACATATCATGTATTACAAAGCCAGAAAAAAATTATATATGGGGTAAAATAGAAAAAAAAATTGCACAATTTTTATGTTTTCAATACAGTAAATCTGACATGCTAACCTTATTATATGGTACCAAACCTGGATAATTTATGTGTAGATTTACGGTTAAAAAAAATCTAGAACTTCTGACCCCTATAACTTTTTTATTTTTCCACATATCTGTGTTTGGATTTGTTTTGTTTTTTTTCCGTTTTGTTCTGTTTTTTTCAATCACTTTTTAATACATTTTGGGATGTGATGTGACCAAAAATCAGCAATTTTGGCATCTGGAATGTTTCTGCTTTTAAGCTGCTTACTGCGCGGAATCAGAAATGTAATAATTTAATGATGCAGACATCAGACATTTGATATCAAATACATCAATTTTTTAACATTTTAATATTGTTTTATTTGAAAAACAGGAAAAGGGGGCTTATATACTAAAAAAAAAATATATGTACACATTTTTTGACAGCGCCTCTCCCACCCCCTCATGGCCTATTATAAGGATGTCTTTCATAAATTAATGTAATGCTGTTGCATTACATTGATTTATGCTACATGCACTCGATTGTTATAGCCTGCCTCAGACAGGCTTTAAAGGGGTACTCCAGTGGAAGAAAAAACATTTTTTAAATCAATGGGTGCCTCCAGGGCTTCCCTGCACCAGTGTTCGTTAAAGTGGTACTCCGCTGGAAAACATTATTATTTTTTTTTTATCAATTGGTGCTAGAAAGTTAAACAGATTTGTAAATTTTTTATATTTAAAAATCTTAATCCTTACAGTACTTATCAGCTGCTGTATGCTCCACAGAAGGTTCTTTTCTTTTTTTAATTTCTCTTTCTTTCTTTCTTTCTCTTTCTGTCCAGAGAAGGATAGGTTTGCTATGGGGATTTCCTCCTGCCCTGGATAGTTCCTGACATGGACAGAGGTGTCATGGTCAGACAGAATAGAAATTCAAAAAGAAAAGAACTTCCTCTGGAGCATACAGCATCTGATAAGTACTGGAAGGATTAAGATTTTTTTTTTAATAGAAATAATTTACAAATCTGTTTAACTTTCTGGCACCAGTTGATTTGAAAAATTATTTTTTTCCAGCGGAGTACCCCTTTAACAAACACTGGTGCAGGGAAGACCTGGAGGCACAGGTAAAGCCCCAGGCTTCCCCAACAACCCAATAACACACCGCAATTGCTTTGCAAGGGTGTCGAAGGGACCACTAGACACCAGGGATTACTGGCATTTATTGATTAAATGCTGTGATCTGTATAGTCATGTCATTTATGTCATTTACTGGCAGACGTCTGCTGCTGATAGCAGCCAGCATCTGCTGGTCATGAAACAGACCTGACTCATGGTCCTCGCTAGGTTCCCCTCATCACACCCTTGACATATGGGTACTTCGAGTCCTAAAGGGGTTACATTTTCACTACTGTTTACTAAATTTGCAATTTTTTTTCCCCCAATATTGCCAATTTTCTTTAATAATAATAAAAATAATAATATTTATATAAGGGCAACAGATTCTGCAGCACATTACCATTTTTCAGATACAAATAAAGACAAGTATCAGACCTTACAATAAAGTCTAAAGCGCAGAGGGGAAGACTGGCGAATATGACACATTTGTTTAAAATAATTGCGTACAATAATTGCTGGTAAACAGATTTTTCAAACACTTTACGTATAATAGCTGTTAAAGGAGTACTGTGGGGCTAAAAAATGCATTCCCTATCATTAGGATAGGGATAAGTGTCTGATTGCAGGGGGGTCCAACTGCTGGGACCCCCGTCAGGTGGCCCACTCTCCTATGCATCTTTGCTCCATGCAAGAAGACTCTCGGCTTCCCCTCCATGTATCTCTGTAACTCTATAGGAGACACAAATGCTGTATCTTTGGCTCACCCATATAGATAAATAGAGAGGGCGTGTCTACCACCACTTTGTACGGGGGTCGACACCTCTCCGTTAATACGGAGAGCCGGGTGCCAGGCAGGAGACCACAGCGATCTGACACTTATCCGCTATCTTTTGGGTAGGGGATAAATTGTTTTGCATCACAGTACTCTTTATTGTTACTTTCTAACATTTCTGATTTAAGTTTCTTGATAGACTTTTTAGAAAACATCTTCATGGGTTTTTGGACAGCATGTACAATTCTGATATAATACAGGAAAATAACTTGTTGTTACAAATGTCTTCAATTCATTACAGAAGAATTTTTGCTTACGTGGGGCACTTAGTCTTTCACTATAATTGAACGCCCCAAAATCAAAACAAACAGCTGCAACAAAAAATACTAATTCTCTGTTTTGTTCTTGGCATGTAGAATTTGTTAATATGAATATAAAGTCAGGCTGGCAACTTCATACTGGATCCACTAATCCTTCCGATTTGGCATAACATGCAAAACATCACATTCATTTTTAAAGGGGTTTTCAGAACTTTATTTTACTGATGTATCTCATGCACAGCTCCGTATATTCAGTAGTGGCTGTTCCTGGTACTGCAGCTCAGTTCAATTCATTTGAATGCTATAGTGTTGGGCACAGCCACTACAAACAGTGGTGGGGATAAAAAAAAAATTGACAACAGGTTCCCCACTTGGCATAATGGATTCCCACAGTATAGCATGTCAAAGAACATTATTTCTATGTTAAGTATCAAACCTACCAATTGCCAAGTCAGGTTAATCCAGTTTAGACATGTTTACTGTATGAAACTATAGCTCACAGTATGAGCCATCATCACTGCAGACCTTACCTAAGTGCACACACAGCACACATGGGACACAGTCCACATACGAAATGACAGTCAGTGACTTGCATTGACGTCTACTCAGTAGTCATTCTTTTTCTTCTACCTCTGGTCTAGACTTCTACCATTTAAATCTCCCTCTACAGGCACATTTTTTTCTTCAGTCTTGCAGCAGAACCGCTTCTTCTATATGAAGACGAGCTCCTTATACACCCTGTGCACCCTAAATAATAAAACTATCACACACCGAGCACCCTAAATATGCTACTGCCAAACACTGCACCCCTGAAAACAACAGCTTCACACACTGTGCCCCTAGAACTGCATTATACACCCCATGCCCTCTGAAATTCTTGACCCCTCAAGGACAAAGACCATTTTGACCTTAAAGAGTACCTGTCACCAAACTTAACTTTTAATATATTGTTCCTTTTGTAATTATTAGACACTTTGCTATTTACTTGCTGTTAAAATTCTCAACCTTTATACGCTTTTAATGTATTGAAAAAACAGCCACTAGGTGGCTTTGTTCTGTTCCATGTGCAAGTCAAAAAGTTAGTTTGGTCTCCTCCTTGCCTGGAAGGAGACCAAACTCAGGAAGTGAGTGCGGGGCATGTTGAGGCACAGCTCTTGCAGGCTTCAGTGGCGTTGTGCCTGTTGGGAATGCCCACTTTCTCCTGCTGAGAGCTCACACAATGTGAGCAAGGAGAAAGCTATCATAGAGAGTATTTTAAAGCTCGGAAAATTTTTTAAGGGCAGGAGGGGTGTTAGGAGTAGTTAGGGAATATAATCTGAGTTAGTTTAGAAAATATGGTTTGATGACCCGACGCGTTCGCGCGCTGGGACGTATGCATATGCCCTAGCGTTCTTCTGTACTGCCACGGGCAGCACAGGAGATCGCCAGCGGGACCCGGCTGTCAATCACAGCCGGAGTCCCGCCACAGCTTCTGGGGCCAAGATCGCACCAGTCCCGGTAGCATTAACCCCATAGGTGCCGTGATCAATCCTGATCATGGCATCTATGGTGTTGACAGGGGAAGCGCGCTCCCCCTGATCACCAACAGCGCCGCCGCAATATGATCGTGGATCATCATTGGTTGCTATGGCAGCAAGAGGTCAGATTATGTCTGCCTGCTATGGAAGCCTGTGAGATCCAGGGGCTGGATCGCACAGGCTGTACTGTGTGCAGCTGATCGGGTCATACTGTGCTGCAGTACAAATGTATTGCAGCATAGTATAACCAGTAAAAAGTGAAAAAATAAAAAGTACTAAAATAAATGTATGAAGTGTAAAAAAAAAGCCCCTTTCCCAATAAAAGCCCCTTTCCCTATATCATCACCAAAATAGAACAAAAACACAAATCATATACATAATAGGTATTGCCGTGTTTGTAATGACATGTACTATAAAACTATAATGTAAATTATCCCGCACAGTGAACGCCGTAATAAAAAAATAACAAAAAACGCAAAATCCGCCAATTTTGGTACAAATAGCGGAAAAAAAAAGATCAAAAGGAAGCATGTATAGCAAAAATGATACCAATGAAAAGTAGAGCTCATCCAGCAAAAAATAAGCCCTTACTCAATGGCATCAGACAAAAAATAAAAAAGTTACGGCTGTTGGAAAATGAATGGCAGAAAAATAATTTTGCTCAGAAAAGGAAAAAGAACATAGAAAGCTATAAAAAAATGAGTATTACCATAATCATACTGACCCACAGAATAAATAGAACATCACTTTTACCGCACAGTGTACACCAAAAAAAATTTAAAAACGCCCAAAATGTTTCAGTTTTTCACAATATTTTGGGGTTTTTCACAAAAAATGCTGCATGTGTCAACAAAAATGCACCACTGATATAAAGTGCAATAAGTCATGAAATATCAGAATCACTCCGTCCGCTCAGAAAAAGCATTCTAAAGTTATTACCATTTAAAGAGACACATGTCAAATAAATAAAAAAAGAGCCTGGACATTAACCTGTTCAGGACCCCGGGCATACGGGTACGTCCTGACACCCTGGGTCTTAAGGACCCAGGACGTACATGTACGTCCGTGGGAATTTCGGTCCCCACCGCGCGCCGGGTGGGGACCGGACCGGGGTGACTGCTGATATCGATCAGCAGGCACCCCGTGCAAATGCCCAGGGGGGTCAATAGACCCCCCATGTCGGAGATCGGCGCAAATCACAAATGAATTCACACTTGCGATTTGCGACGATTCCGGGTCATACGGGTCTATGGTGATCCGGTGACCCAGAATATAAGAGGGATCACAGTTGTCTAAGACACCCACGATCCCCCTGAAGGGATAGGAGTGAGGTGGCACCCCTCCTATCCCTGCTATTGGTCGTCAAAAGCGACGACCAATAGCAGATCGGGGGTGGCGGGGTTAACTTTAGTTTTCCCCATCCTGCCCACCCACAATAGGTGGGGCAGAACGGGGAAACCCAAAGGGACCGGGCGCCAAAGTCCACTTACCCATCGGTGGAGGCTGCGGGACGCGATCGGCTGCGGTGATCGGCGCGGGCGGCATGTTGTGCGGCAGAAGAGGACGGCTCCCTGGATCCTACGGAAGCCGGTGAGTTGCCTAGCAACATCTGGAGGGCTACAGTCTGAGACCACTATACATTGGTCTCTGCACTGTAACCCTCCAGATGTTGCAAAACTACAACTCCCAGCATGTCCAGACAGCTGTTTAGGCATGCTGGGATTTGCAGTTTTGCAACAGCTGGAGATCTACAGTTTAGAGACCACTGCACAGTGATCTCTATACAGTAGCACTCTAGATCTTGCAAAACTACAACTCCTAGGTTTGCCCCCCCCATGTGAACGTACAAGGTACATTCACACAGGCAGGTTAACAGCAAGTTTCCTGCTTCAAGTATGAGCCATGGGAAATTTTTTCACTGCGGTGCAAATTTCTAGCGGGAAGCTCACTGTAAACCTCTACCAGTGCGAACGTACCCTAAAAACACTACACTACACTAACACATAATAAAGGGTAAAACACTACATATACACCCCCTTACACTGTCCCCCCCCCCCCCCCAATAAAAATGAAAAATGTATTGTACGGCAGTGTTTCCAAAACGGAGCCTCCAGCTGTTGCAAAACAACAACTCCCAGCATTTCCAGACAGCCACTGACTGTCCAGGCATGCTGGGAGTTTATCAACAGCTGGAGGCACCCTGTTTGGGAATCACTGGCATAGAATACCCCTATGTCCACCCCTATGCAATCCCTAATTTAGTCCTCAAATGCGCATGGCGCTCTCTCACTTTGGAGCCCTGTCGTATTTCAAAGAAACAGTTTAGGGCCACATATGGGGTATTTCCGTACTCGGGAGAAATTGCACTAAAAATTTTGGGGGGCTTTTTCTCCTTTTACCCCTTTGAAAAGGAAAAGTTGGGGGCTACTCCAGCCTGTTAGTGTAAAAAAAAAAAAAATTTTATACTAACATGCTGGTCTTGCCCCATAATTTTTATTTTCACAAGTGTTAAGAGGGAAAAAAAGACCCCCAAAACGCAATTTCTCCTGAGTACGGAAATACCCCATATGTGGGCATAAAATGCTCTGCGGACGCACAACAAGGCTCAGGAGTGAGAGCACACTATGTACAATTGAGGCCTAAATTGGTGATTTGCACAACGGTGGCTGATTTTACAGCGGTTCTGACATAAACGCAAAAAAAGAAATACCCACATGTGACCCTATTTTGGAAACTACACCACTCACGGAATGTAACAAGGGGTATAGCGAGCCTTAACTCCCCAATTCTTCAAGTTGGATGGCAAAATGAAAAAAAAATTGTTTCCACTAAACGTCTGGTGTTACCCTAAATTTTTCATTTTCACAAGGGAAAATAGGAAAAAAGCCCCCCACAATTTGTAACCCCATTTCTTCTGAGTAAGAACATACCTGATATGTGGATATAAAGTGCTCTGCTGGCGAACTACAATGCTCAGAAGAGAAGGAGCACCATTGGGATTTTGAAGAGAAAATTTGTCGGGAATTGAAGGCCACGTGTGTTTACAAAGCCCCCATAGTGCCAGAACAATGGAACCCCCCCCCACATGTGACCCCATTTTGGAAACTACACCCCTCATGTAATGTAATAAGGGGTACAATGGGCATTTACACCCCACAGGTGTCTGACAGATTTTTGGAACAGTGGTCCGTGAAAATGAAAAATTTAATTTTTTATTTGCACAGCCCACTGTTCCAAAGATTTTTCAAACGCCAGTGGGGTGTAAATACTCACTGCACCCCTTATTAAATTCTGTGAGGGGTGTAGTTTCCAAAATGGGGTCACATATGGGGGGTCCACTGTTCTGGCACCACAGGGGGCTTTGTAAATGCACATGGCCCCCGACTTCTATTACAACCAAATTCTGTCTCCAAAAGCTCAATGGTGCTCCTCCTCTCCTGAGCAGTGTAGTGCACCAGCAGAGCACTTGATGTCCACGCATTGGGTATGTCCATACTCATAAGAAGTGGGGTTACAAATTTTGGGGGTCATTTTCTCCTATTACCCCTTGTAAAAATGTAAAATTTGGGGAAAAGTCTGCATTTTAGTGAAAAAAAATGTTTTTCATTTACACATCTGACTTTAACAAAAAGTCGTCAAACACCTGTGGGGTGTTAAGGCTCACTGTACCCCTTGTTGCGTTCCTTGAGGGTGTAGTTTCCAAAATAGTATGCCATGTGTTTTATTTTATTTTTTTTGCTGTTCTGGCAGCATAGGGACTTCCTAAATGCGACATGCCCTCCAAAAACCATTTCAGCAAAATTTGCTTTTCAAAACCCAAATGTGACTCCTCCTCTTCTGAGCATTGTAGTGCGCCAGCAGAGCACTTGTCGTCCACACATGGGGTATTTCCATACTCAGAAGAGATGGGGTTACAAATTTTGGGGGGCACTTTGTCCTATTATCCTTTGTAAAAAAAAATAATTTGAGGGAAATCCAGCATTTTAGTGGGGAAAAAAATAATGTACACATCCAACTTTAACGAAAAGTCGTCAAACACCTGTGGGGTGTTAAGGCTCACTGGACCCCTTGTTACGTGCCTTGAGGGGTGTAGTTTCCAAAATAGTCATGTGTTTTTGTTTTATTTTTGCTGTTCTGGCCCCATAGGGGCTTCCTAAATGTAACATGCACCTCAAAAACCATTTCAGAAAAATTCATTCTCCAAAATCCCACTGTCGCTCCTTCCCTTCTGAGCCCTCTACTGCGCCCGCCGAACACTGGACATACACATATGAGGTATTTCCTTACTCAAGATAAATTGGGTTACACATTTTAGGAAGATTTCTCTCCCTTTACTCCTTGTAAAAATTCAATAACTGGGTCTACAAGAACATTCCAGTGTAAAAAATGAAGATTTTGAATTTTCTCCTTCAATTTGCTGCTATTCCTGTGAAACACCTAAAGGGTTACCAAACCTTTTGAATGTCATTTTGAATACTTTGAGGGGTGCAGTTTTTATAATGGGGTCATTTATGGGGTATTTCTAATATGAAAGCCCTTGAAATCCACTTCAAAACTGAACTGGTCCCTGAAAAATTCAGATTTAGAAAATGTTTAGAAAAATTGGAAAATTGCTGCTATACTTTGAAGCCCTCTGATGTTTTCCAAAAGTAAAAACATGTCAACTTTATGATGGAAACATAAAGTAGACATAGTGTATATGTGAATCAATATATCATTTTTTTTGGAATATTCATTTTCCTTATTAGCAGAGAGCTTCAAAGTAAAAAAAAAAAAAATGCAACATTTTCAATTTGATTTTCAAAATGATGCAAGTATCGACAACATTTTACCACTAACATAAAGTAGAATATGTCACGAAAATACAATCTCGGAATCAGAATGAAAGGTAAAAGCATCCCAGAGTTATTAATGCTTAAAGTGACAGTGGTCAGATGTGCAAAAAATGGCTGGGTCCTACAGTGAAAGTTGGCTGAGTCCTTAAGGGGTTAAGGTAAGAAAAAGTGGTCCGTCCTTAAGGAGTTTATGCATTAATAACTCTGAGTTGCTTTTAATTATGAATTTGATTCCGAGATAGTTTTTTCGTTACATATTCTACTTAAGATAGTGGTAAATTTTCGTCGATAATTGCATCATTTTTTGGTGAAAAATTCTAAAATGTCATAAAAATTTTGAAATTGTACTCTCTGCTTGTAAGGAAAATGGACATGCCAAATAAATTATATATTGATTCACATATACAATATGTCTACGTTATGTTGGCATCATAAAGTTGACATTTTTTTACCTTTTGATGACATTAGAGGACTTCAAAGTATAGCAGCAATTTTCCACATTTTCACGAAAAGTTCTAAATCGGAATTTTTAAGGGCCAGTTCAGTTTGAAGTGGATTTGAGGGGTCTTTCTTTTAGAAATCCCCCATTAATGACCCCATTATAGAAACTGCACCCCTCAAAGTATTGACATTCAGAAAGTTTACTAACCCTTTAAGTGTTTAATTGCAGCAAAGTGGAAAAGAAAACTCAAAATCTAAATTTTTTGCACTTGTTGTTTTGTACATGTTCTTGTAGCCCCATTTATTTATTTATTTTTTTACAAGGATTAAAAGGAGAAAAAGCCCCCCAAAATTTGTAACCTAATTTTTCTAGAGTATGGAAATAACTCATATCTGGATTTAAAGTGCTCTTCGGACGCACTACAGGGCTCAGAAGGTAAGGAGCAACTTTGGGATTTTGGAGAGAGAATTTTGCTGAAATGGTTTTTGGGGGACATGTCGCATTTCGGAAGCCCCCATGGTGCCAGAATAGCACACTGTTTAAGAAACAACACCCTTTAAGGAAAATAACAAGGAATCCAGTGAGCCTTTACACCCTACATGTGTTTGACGATTTTTCAATAAGGTTGGACGTGAAAATACAAAATTTGATTTGTTTCACTAAAATGCTGGTGTTACTCCAAATTTTTCATTTTCACAAGGGGTAACAAGAGAAAAATCCCCCCCAAATTTGTAACCCCATTTCTTCTGAGAATGGATGAATTCCCCATATGTAGATGTAAAGTGTTCTGCAGGTGCACAACGGGGCTCATAAGAGAAGGACCTCCATTGGGCTTTTAAGGGTACGTTCACACATTATGTTAGTTATTCACAAATTATGTTAGTTATTTAGCGGGGCTTTTTCTCCTTTTACCTCTTGTGAAAATGAAAAATAAAGGAAAAACCCAGCATGTTAGGGTAAACAAAAGTGGCATAAATTTGTAACACAATATCTCCCGACTACAGAAATATCCCATATGTGGCCCTAAACTGTTGCCTTGAAATACGACGGGGCTCCGAAGTGAGGCCTAAATTAGTTATTTGCATAAGGGTGGCTGAGACTATGTTCAGACAGTGGAATGCCCACACGGAAAATTTCTGTGCGGACATTCCACCAACAGCGGAGCGCTGGCAGAACATGCTAGCACTATGAGTGATCGGAAGTACGCTGTCTCATAGACGGCGATGCATTTCTGTGTGGACTCCGCAGAAAGAATAGACATTTCAATGCTTACTGCGGACTCTGGAATTGGGATTTCTGCCGTAGAAACATCTGCCGCGAAAATTCTGCCGTGTGCACAAGAAAGTATCTGGGTGCTGGTCGACAAAGATTTGTTTGAGCCGCCATCAAATTGACAAAGTCCTAATTGAAAAAAAAAACGTTAAGTCCATTTCAGTGATGACTGTCTGGTCAATTTGGATTCCTAGGTGGCCAACAAACCCAGAAATCAGTGGCTCATAACTGTTCGGACTGGGGACCAGGTGGGGTCAACTATATGGGTGGACAGGGAGAATTGTATAGGGGACAGGGTAACTAGTATGGGGGACCTCTACTGGCCCTTTCCTGCCTGTAATCACCGATTTCCAGAGATAAGGGGTCCCCGCCTGCTCCCCCGACCTCCTGAAGGCCCCAGCATGGACCGCTTTCTCCAGCACGGCAGTCCGCAAGCTGGAGTGGGACCGGAGACGCCGGCACTGCCGCCTTGTGGTGCTCCCAATATGGCCGCCGCACCTCTCTCTCCTGAGGCCCTTAACACAGCTCCGGCCGCAGACACAGCCACAGTGAGCACAGCCACTGCGATGACAGCTTCCGCAGCAGCCCTCGCACAGCCTCATGAATCTCAGCCAGCACTACACCCACAGGCTCCATAGGCAAGTGCTCACCCAGCAACCTCATACCAAGTGGACATTGATTATCAGCGCCTGGCTGCAGAGGGGGCCAAGTGCATTGCCCCCAGTGTACAACTGATAGTTGAGGATGCCCTCAGACTTGCCCTGATTAATCTGCAATTAGAAGTAGCTGACCACTCCACCAGGTTAGGGGAGGTGGAGAATAGAATTTCATCACTGGAGGACGGAGAACTGGCTGTGCTGCGCCGCTTACAAACCGCTGAGTCTGAACTGTCAAGAATGGAAAACAGGTCTCGCTGCAATAATGTAGGGATAAAAGAATCAGTTGCCCCCCAGGAGTTGCAGCACTTCTGTGAACGAGACCTCCCCAGAGCACTAGGCATGTCTCACACTTGCAGGGTGGAACGAGCCCATCGCATTGGTCATGCTGTTCCTATTTCCCAGGAGACCTCATCTGCTTTGGTGCACTTACCTCGTCAGGTGATTCTCCGTCTGCTAGACTTTAATGACAAAATGGAGATTTTGAAAACATACCGGCACCTCTCCCAGTCGCTGATAACACACGGCATGCGCCTCCTGCTTTTTGAGGACTATTCAGTGGAAGTGGCAAAACAGAGAAGGGCCAGCTGCAATATCCTGCCCTACTATGGTTATTCCACGCAGATGGGACCACATCAGTCTAAAAAACACCGGAAGCTGCTATGGCAGCCCTGGATCCACATCCCTCCTCTTCGCAGAACCGTTCAAGCCGCTCCAGACGACCAGACAGCAGATCCCGCTCACCCCTTGAGGATTGTTGCTCCATGTCAGTGACCAGGGACTCTAGCTGCTCCCCAGAACCGAAAGATCGACGAAAGAGGCCTTGTTCCCCCAGACGTAGCTGGGACAGTAATCGTCATTCCTCCCCTGATTGATTGATTGAGTGACTGTCACTAGGTTCTGGTGGACTTCTTCAGGTTTGCCCCCATCCTTCTCCTCACCTGACACAGGTGAAGACTCATCGCTCAGGTTTAACCCTCTCATCTTTCTTACATTTCTCTACTGCCTCCACCTTCTGTTCCACGCTGTGCCCCTCCGGCTATTCTCTCTACTTATTCACTGCCTGTGCTTCTCCACTTTTTAACTTTGGCCTATACCATGATGTGCTGTATGTCAGTTGCTATACTAAGGGATTACGTGGGGACCACCCCTAGAGACTGGCCGGGGTGGACATTAATGTGGACATTCTCTTTTTTTTAAATTATACTTGCTTTTTCTATTTATCTCCCTGTATCACCTGAAAAAAGGAAGTCCTTTACCTTTATGGTCATTACCCTCTCTGGTTCAGAGGCGTGACCTGGATTGTTGGGTTCTGCAATGTTCAGTTTAGGTTATGATTCTGTTATTGCTCATGTATTTATGGGTTTCACCCATCTGTATACTGGTCTTACCATTGTCCACACACGTTCTCTTTTTTTGTATTTAGGATGCTCGGCTCCCTTCTGCTGCTGCACCTGATTTACTCCTTAGCCACCATTATTGCCAGCACTCTTTCTCTGAACCCACTGGGTTGACCACTGCCATGGTTACACTTATAACCTGGAATGTTAGGGGACTCCGTTCCCCTCACAAGAGATGGCTTTAACTCCATTTTCTAAAACGTTACAAACCTGATATAGTACTTTTAACCAGTTAAGTACCAAGGACATTCTGGAACGTCCCCGCACCCTGGGCTTTAAGGACCAAGGACGTTCCAGAACATCCTGGTGTTTCTCCGGTCTCTGCCGTGCCAGACAGAGATCGTAACGACATTCCTGCTGAAATCCTTCAGCAGGCATGCCGTGCAAATGCCGAGGGGGGTCCCCCCCCCCATGTCGGCGATCGCAGAAAAACGCATGTCAATTCAGACATGCGATTTTCTCCTATTCCGGGCTGATCGGGTCTCTGGTGACCCGATCACCCGGAAAATTGTGATGATCTGACCTGTCAGTGACAGCCCAGATCATCCTGAAGGGTAGGAGTGAAGTCGCAATGCTGCGATTTCCTCCTATCCCCTGCCATTGGTCAGAATTGATTCTGACCAATGGCAGAGCAGGACAGTGGGTTGCCATGGCAACCCCCCATTCTGGCCACCCCTGGATGTAGAGGGGATCGTGGGAAGAAGATGGAGGTCGGTACCTACAGGAGAAGATGCCTGGAGACCCCGATCATTGCTGGAGACTGCTGGATCCTGGGTCAGGTAGGGAAACTACTGTGGGGGAGGGGGGAATTGAAAGTGAAAGTAAAGTGATCTTTACTGTGGCAACCACTAGGAAGGCCAAACTGCAACTCCCAGCATGCCCAGTGTTACGCAGAGCGCTCCGGGTCCCCGCTCCTCCCCGGAGCGCTCGCAGCGTCCTCTCATTCGCAGCGCCCTGGTCAGACCTGCTGACTGGGTGCGCTGCGATATTACTCCCAGCCGGGATGCGATTCGCGACGCGGGATGCGCCCGCTCGCGATGCGCATCCCGGCTCCCGTACCTGACCCGTTCCCCATCTGTGTTGTCCCGGCGCGCGTGGCCCCGCTCCTTAGGGCGCGCGCGCGCCGGGTCTCTGCAATTTAAAGGGACACTGCGCCACTGATTGGCGCAGCAGGCCTAATCAGTGTCATCACCTGTGCACTCCCTACCTATACCTCACTTCCCCTGCACTCCCTCGCCGGATCTTGTTGCCATTGTGCCAGTAAAAGCGTTTCCTTGTGTGTTCCTACCCTGTGTTCCAGACCTCCTGCCGTTGCCCCTGACTACGATCCTTGCTGCCTGCCCTGACCTTCTGCTACGTCCGACCTTGCTCTTGTCTACTCCCTTGTACCGCGCTTATCTCAGCAGTCAGAGAGGTTGAGCCGTTGCTGGTGGATACGACCTGGTTGCTACCGCCGCTGCAAGACCATCCCGCTTTGCGGCGGGCTCTGGTGAATACCAGTAGCAACTTAGAACCGGTCCACCAACACGGTCCACGCCAATCCCTCTCTGGCACAGAGGATCCACCTCCAGCCAGCCGAATCGTGACAGTAGATCCGGCCATGGATCCCGCTGAGGTCCCGCTGCCAGTTGTCACCGACCTCACCACGGTGGTCGCCCAGAAGTCGCAACAGATAGCGCAACAAGGCCACCAGCTGTCTCAACTGACCGTGATTCTACAGCAGCTACTACCACAGCTTCAGCAATCATCTCCTCCGCCAGCTCCTGCACCTCCTCCGCAGCGAGTGGCCGCTTCCAGCCTCCGATTATCCTTGCCGGATAAATTTGATGGGGACTCCAAGTTTTGCCGTGGTTTTCTTTCGCAATGTTCCCTGCATTTGGAGATGATGTCGGACCAGTTTCCTACTGAAAGGTCTAAGATGGCTTTCGTAGTCAGCCTTCTGTCTGGGAAAGCCCTGTCATGGGCCACTGGGACTCTGGGACCGCAATGACCCTGTCACTGCCTCTGTACACTCCTTCTTCACGGAGATTCAAAGTGTCTTTGAGGAACCTGCCCGAGCCTCTTCTGCCGAGACTGCCCTGCTGAACCTGGTCCAGGGTAATTCTTCTGTTGGCGAGTACGCCATCCAATTCCGTACTCTTGCCTCCGAATTAGCCTGGAATAACGAGGCCCTCTGCACGACCTTTAAAAAAGGCCTATCCAGTAACATTAAAGATGTGCTGGCCGCATGAGAAATTCCTGCTAACCTGCATGAACTTATTCATCTTGCCACCCGTATTGACATGCGTTTTTCCGAAAGGCGTCAGGAGCTCCGCCAGGATATGGACTTTGTTCACACGAGGTGGTTTCTCTCCCCGCCTCCTCTCTCCTCTGGTCCTCTGCAATCCGTTACTGTGACTCCCGCCGTGGAGGCTATGCAAGTTGACCGGTCTCGCTTGACACCTCAAGAGAGGACACGACGCCGCATGGAGAACCTTTGCCTGTACTGTGCCGGTACCGAACATTTCTTGAAGGATTGTCCTATCCGTCCTCCTCGCCAGGAAAGACGCACGCTGACTCTGCACAAAGGTGAGACAGCTCTTGATGTGAACTCTGCTTCTCCCCGCCTTACTGTGCCTGTGCGGATGTCTTCTTCTACCTTCTCCTTCTCTGCTATGGCCTTCTTGGATTCCGGATCTGCAGGAAATTTTATTTTGGCCTCTCTCATCAACAGGTTCAACATCCCGGTGACCAGTCTCGCCAGACCCCTCTACATCAATTCTGTTAACAATGAAAGATTGGACTGTACCATGCGTTACCGCACGGAACCTCTCCTAATGTGCATCGGACCCCATCACGAAAAAATTGAATTTTTGGTCCTCTCTAACTGCACTTCAGAAATTCTTCTTGGATTACCGTGGCTTCAACGCCATTCCCCAACCCTTGATTGGACCACAGGGGAAATCAAGAACTGGGGTACTTCTTGCCACAAGGACTGCAAAAAACAAGCAGAGACTTTGCCTCCTCACAGGCCTTATGAATGTCCTATTGACCTCCTCCCGGGTACTACTCCACCCCGGGGCAGAATCTATCCTCTGTCTGCTCCGGAAACCCAAGCCATGTCGGAGTACATCCAGGAGAATTTAAAAAAGGGGTTTATCCGCAAGTCCTCCTCTCCTGCCGGAGCTGGATTTTTTTTTGTCTCCAAAAAAGATGGCTCCCTACGCCCTTGCATTGATTACCGTGGACTTAATAAAATCACGGTAAAAAAAACGCTACCCCTTACCTCTTATTTCGGAACTCTTTGACCGCCTACGAGGTGCCCACATCTTTACCAAACTGGACTTAAGAATGGAAGACTGAATTTAACACCAGAGATGGATACTTTGAGTATCTGGTCATGCCCTTTGGCCTGTGCAACGCCCCTGCCGTCTTCCAAGACTTTGTTAATGACATTTTTCGTGATCTTCTATATACCTGTGTTGTGGTTTACCTGGACGATATTCTGATTTTTTCTGCCAACTTAGAAGAACACCGCCAGCATGTCCGCATGGTTCTTCAGAGACTTCGGGACAATCAACTTTATGCCAAAATAGAAAAATGTCTCTTTGAATGTCAGTCTCTTCCTTTCCTAGGATACTTGGTCTCTGGCCAGGGACTACAAATGGACCCAGATAAACTATCTGCTGTATTTGATTGGCCACGCCCCTCCGGACTCCGTGCTATCCAACGTTTTTTGGGGTTCGCCAATTATTACAGACAATTTATTCCACACTTTTCCACTATTGTGGCCCCTATCGTGGCTCCAACCAAGAAAAATGACAATCCTAAGTCCTGGTCTCCTCAAGCGGAAGACGCATTTAAACATCTCAAGTCTGCCTTTTCTTCTGCTCCCGTACTCTCCAGACCTGACCCATCTAAACCCTTATTATTGGAGGTAGACGCCTCCTCAGTGGGAGCTGGAGCAGTTCTTCTACAAAAAAATTCTTCCGGGCATGCTGTTACTTGTGGGTTTTTTTCTAGGACCTTCTCTCCGGCAGAGAAAAACTACTCCATTGGTGATCGAGAACTACTGGCCATAAAATTGGCGCTTGAGGAATGGAGGCACCTGCTGGAGGGATCCAAATATCCAGTGATTATATACACTGATCACAAGAATCTCTCCTATCTCCAGTCTGCCCAACGACTGAACCCTCGCCAGGCTAGGTGGTCGTTGTTCTTTGCCCGTTTTAACTTTGAAATCCATTTTCGCCCTGCTGACAAGAACATTAGGGCCGATGCCCTCTCTCGTTCTTCAGATGCCTCTGAAGTGGAAGCCTCTCCGCAACACATCATTCCTCCGGACTGTCTGATCTCCACTTCTCCAGCTTCCATCAGACAAACTCCTCCAGGGAAGACCTTCGTTTCTCCACGCCAGCGCCTCGGGATTCTCAAGTGGGGACACTCCTCCCACCTCGCAGGCCATGCGGGCATCAAAAAGTCCTTTCAACTCATCTCTCGATTTTATTGGTGGCCTACTCTGGAGACTGATGTTGTTGATTTCGTGCGGGCTTGTACTGTCTGTGCACGGGATAAGACTCCTCGCCAGAAGCCTGCTGGTCTCCTTCATTCTCTGCCTGTTCTTGAACAACCTTGGTCACAGATTGGTATGGACTTTATTACGGACTTGCCCTTATCCCGTGGCAACACAGTTGTTTGGGTGGTCGTTGATCGATTTTTCAAGATGGCACATTTTATCCCTCTTCCTGGCCTTCCTTCAGCGCCTCAGTTGGCAAAGCAATTTTTTATACACATTTTTCACCTTCACGGTTTGCCCACGCATATCGTCTCGGATAGAGGCGTCCAATTTGTGTCTAAATTCTGGAGGGCCCTCTGTAAGCAGCTCAAGATCAAATTAAACTTCTCTTCTTCTTATCATCCCCAATCCAATGGGCAAGTAGAAAGAATTAATCAGGTCCTGGGTGACTATTTACGACATTTTGTTTCCTCCCGCCAGGATGACTGGGCAGATCTTCTACCATGGGCCGAATTCTCATACAACTTCAGAGTCTCCGAATCTTCTGCTAAATCCCCATTTTTCGTGGTGTACGGCCGTCACCCTCTTCCTCCCCTCCCCACTCCCATGCCCTCTGGTTTGCCCGCTGTTGATGAAGTGACTCGAGATCTTTCCACCATATGGAAAGAAACCCAAAATTCTCTTTTACAGGCTTCATCCCGGATGAAAAAATTTGCTGATAAAAAAAGAAGAACTCCCCCCATTTTTGCTCCTGGAGACAAGGTATTGCTCTCCGCTAAGTATGTCCGCTTTTGTGTCCCCTGTTATAAACTGGGACCACGCTATCTTGGCCCTTTCAAAATCTTGTGCCAGATCAACCCTGTCTCTTACAAACTCCTTCTTCCTCCTTCTCTCCGTATTCCCAATGCCTTCCATGTCTCTCTCCTTAAACCACTCATCCTTAACCGCTTCTCTCCCAAAGTTGTTTCTCCCACTCCTGTTTCCGGTTCGTCTGACGTCTTCTCGGTGAAGGAGATTCTAGCATTCAAGACAGTCAGAGGTAAAAGATTCTTCTTGGTTGACTGGGAGAATTGTGGCCCAGAGGAGAGATCTTGGGAACCTGAGGACAACATCCTAGACAAAAGTCTTATCCTCAGGTTCTCAGGCTCCAAGAAGAGGGGGAGACCCAAGAGGGGGGTACTGTTACGCCGAGCGCTTCGGGTCCCCGCTCCTCCCCGGAGCGCTTGCAGCGTCCTCTCATTCGCAGCGCCCCGGTCAGACCTGCTGACAGGGTGCGCTGCGATATTACTCCCAGCCGGGATGCGATTCGCGACGCGGGAGGCGCCCGCTCGCGATGCGCATCCCGGCTCCCGTACCTGACCCGTTCCCCGTCTGTGTTGTCCCGGCGTGCGCGGCGCCGCTCCTTAGGGCGCGCGCGCGCCGGGTCTCTGCAATTTAAAGGGCCACTGCGCCACTGATTGGCGCAGCAGGCCTAATCAGTGTCATCACCTGTGCACTCCCTACTTATACCTCACTTCCCCTGCACTCCCTCGCCGGATCTTGTTGCCATTGTGCCAGTGAAAGCGTTTCCTTGTGTGTTCCTAGCCTGTGTTCCAGACCTCCTGCCGTTGCCCCTGACTACGATCCTTGCTGCCTGCCCTGACCTTCTGCTATGTCCGACCTTGCTCTTGTCTACTCCCTTGTACCGCGCTTATCTCAGCAGTCAGAGAGGTTGAGCCGTTGCTGGTGGATACGACCTGGTTGCTACCGCCGCTGCAAGACCATCCCGCTTTGCGGCGGGCTCTGGTGAATACCAGTAGCAACTTAGAACCGGTCCACCAACACGGTCCACGCCAATCCCTCTCTGGCACAGAGGATCCACCTCCAGCCAGCCGAATCGTGACGCCCAGACAGCCAAAAAAATTGCTGCTTTACTTTGAAGCCCTCTAATTTTTTCAAAAAGCAAAAATATGTCCATTTTATGATGCCAATATAAAGTGGACATATTGTATTTGTGAATAAAAATAAAATTTATTGGGAATATCCATTTTCCTTACAAGCAGAGAGCTTCAAAGTTAGAAAAATGCAAAATTTTCATGACATTTTGGGATTTTTCACCAAAAAAGGATGCAAGTAACGCCGAAAATTTACCACCAAAATAAAGTAGAATATGTCACGAAAAAAGAATCTCAGAATAAGAATAATAACTAAAAGCATCCCAGAGTTATTAATGTTTAAAATGACAGTGGTCAGATGTTCAAAAAACACTCTGGTCCTAAGGCGTAAAATGGCCTGGTCCTTAAGGGGTTAAAGGAGTCGCATTTATCTCAGGAATATTTCTTCAGGATGCAGCAGCAGTGGGTAGGTCACATTTATGGTTCACCTGTGGTCGAGGGCAAGGCTGGTGTTTTGACCTTACTTCATAGGTCCTATACTTACACACTTTTATCCCACACTCATGATAAGGACGGGAGGGTTTCACATCTCCAGTTAGACCATAATGGGGAGGTTCTTAGTATTTACAACATTTATGCACCCAATGGGGAAAACAGACCATTTTTCGGGGTTCTAGCGGATAGGGTGCACAATGATATCCACCCATGGAAATTCTTGGGAGGTGACTTTAATACAGTCTTGGACCCTTTAGTAGATAGAAAGGAATTGCACACCTTACCTCCCACACCTAGGCCCCGTGACTGTGTCCTTCCTGCTTTTCTTGATCAACTTGATCTAACTGCTGCATGGAGGATGTCCCATCTGGATGATAGGGAATTTACCCCCTTCTCCCATGTCCATTCATCGTGGTCCAGGATAGACTATATTTTTCTCAATCCCAGAATGGGAGAGATAGTGTGACAAGTGTACATGGGATATCTGACTATATCTGACCATGCTCCAGTGGTCTTATCTCCCCGACCTTCTTACCCGAAGGGCTCGGACATTTTATGGCACTTCCCCTCTTTCCTGGTGAAAGATGAAACCTTTGTTGATCTACTCCGTGCATGGTGGCTAGAGTGTAGTAGAGATAATTCTGCACACAGCTCTGACCCACAGTTATACTGGGAAACAAGGAAAGCTGTCATGAGGGGGAAGTTAATAGCCCACTTGTCAGCACTCAAGCGCACCTCTCAGCTACAATTTCATGAGGCCAGCAGACACCTGGGCGCAGCTTATGCACTCTTTCTCAGCTCCCCCACTGACAACCATAGAGAGGAATGGAAAATGGCTTGCTCCCCCTTTGAGCTATAGCTTGACAGGAGAGAAAAGTTCCACCGCTCCCACTTTTGAAACCCTTAATAAGCGATACTCTCGCACTGGGTTAGGTCAAGGTACTACTGAAGAAAAAGCTACGACTAGCTATCATACTGATGTTCACTCTAAACATCCCAGACCCTCCGCCCAGGAGGAAGACAGAGGAACTCGGGCAAAAAAGGCTCTAAAAAGATCAAAACCTGACTCTTATGTGGTCCCTTCATCCTCAGACTCCTATTCAGATTTATCCAATCATTCTCACGATGATATGGAGTATGAGGAAGGTGAACTATCTGAAGTTCATAATGATTCAGAAACTGGGACAACCACAGATCCAGTTATGGTTAATAGTCAGGGCACTCCATATTTTAATCTAGATATGATTAAACATCCGAGATCTTGGGAATGGGTACCCAACATCTATCTGGCAAAATATCTATCTGCCAGAATAAGAAAACCTTAAGACAGATCCTCCCAAAATAAACTAAGATCTGAGTGCCCTCGGCCTAGTCTACCCGAAAAAGCAGAATGTACCCCAGAATTCGACCCTATTCTGGTCAAGTATCTGAATAAAATGGCGAAGAATCCAAAAAAGGGCCTTGACAGGTCCTTCAAAGCCTGCCAGGACAAACTTTTAGATGTCTTGGGACCACTGACAAAAATATTAGAATTGTCTTAGTCAGCACTATCCTCTGGACAACCCATTGACATCAATACTTTACATGGCTGGGCTCAAAGAACCCTTTGCCTGTTAGGCAATGCTAATTCAGCCATTGCTACAGAAAGACGTTGCACAATTCTAATGAGGTTAGATCCTAGACTAGCCAACCTTGCCACACACGAGCTAGAAAATTCCTCAGGGGGTCTTCTCTTTGGAGGCGCTTTTATTAAAAAGATCTGGAGATTTTTACATCTCTCGATAAGGCCCAATCTTCCTTACATAAAGTTTTTCCCACAACATTTTTGGGGAAAGCTGGGAAAGGTAGGGGCCGCTTTCCCAGCAGAGCCTCCTCATCTAGGCAATACCCCAGAGGCTCCTCTCAAGACAAAGGCAACTTTCAATCTTCCTCCTCCTTCACCCCAACACCCTTCTTCCCGAGCAGAGGGCGCCCGTGGAGAACTAGAGGCAATCGGGGTTATCCCAGGACCAGACCATCTTCAGGTAAGTCCAGTTCCTCTGTTTTCTTTTCTTCTTCCCCTAGGAGGAAGACTCCAACTGTTACGCCTAGCGCTCCGGGTCCCCGCTCCTCCCCGGAGCGCTCACGGCGTCTTTCTCCCTGCAGCGCCCCGGTCAGTCCCGCTGACCGGGAGCGCTGCACTGTTTTGGCCGTTGGGGATGCGATTCGCACAGCGGGACGCGCCCGCTCGCGAATCGCATCCCAGGTCACTTACCCGTCCCGGTCCCCTGCTGTCATGTGCTGGCGCGCGCGGCTCCGCTCTCTAGGGCGCGCGCGCGCCAGCTCTCTGAGACTTAAAGGGCCAGTGCACCAATGATTGGTGCCTGGCCCAATTAGCTTAATTGGCTCCCACCTGCTCCCTGCCTTTATCTAGTCTCCTCCCTTGCACTCCCTTGCCGGATCTTGTTGCCTTGTGCCAGTGAAAGCGTTTAGTGTGTCCAAAGCCTGTGTACCTGAACTTCTGCTACCCATCCTGACTACGAACCTTGCCGCCTGCCCCCGACCTTCTGCTACGTCTGACCTTGCCTCTGCCTAATCCTTCTGTCCCACGCCTTCTCAGCAGTCAGCGAGGTAGAGCCGTTGCTAGTGGATACGACCTGGTTGCTACTGCCGCAGCAAGACCATCCCGCTTTGCGGCGGGCTCTGGTGAATACCAGTAGCCTCTTAGAACCGGTCCACTAGCACGGTCCACGCCAATCCCTCGCTGACACAGAGGATCCACTACCTGGAAGCCGAATCGTGACAGTAGATCCGGCCATGGATCCCGCTGAGGTGCCGCTGCCAAGTCTCGCTGATCTTCCCACGGTGGTCGCTCAGCAATCGCAGCAGATTGCCCAACAAGGACAGCAGCTGTCGCAGTTGACCGCCATGTTACAGCAACTTCTGCCTCTGCTACAGCAGCAACCATCTCCTCCGCCAGCTCCTGCACCTCCTCCGCAGCGAGTGGCCGCTCCTAACCTCCGCTTGTCCCTGCCGGACAAATTTGATGGGGACTCTAAACTCTGCCGTGGATTTTTGTCTCAGTGTTCCCTGCATATGGAGATGTTGTCGGACTTGTTTCCTTCAGAACGGTCTAAGGTGGCGTTCGTAGTAAGCCTTCTTTCAGGAAAGGCCTTGTCTTGGGCCACACCGCTCTGGGACCGCAATGATCCTGCCACAGCCACAGTCCAGGCCTTCTTCGCTGAACTCCGGAGTGTCTTCGAGGAGCCAGCCCGAGCTTCTTCTGCCGAGACTGCCCTGTTGAACCTGGTCCTGGGTAATTCTTCCGTTGGCGAGTACGCCATACAATTCCGTACTTTTGCTTCTGAACTATCCTGGAATAATGAGGCTCTCTGCGCGACCTTTAAAAAAGGCCTATCCAGTCGCATCAAGGATGTGCTGGCCGCACGAGAGATTCCTGCCAACCTCCAAGAACTCATCCATTTGGCTACCCGCATTGACATGCGTTTTTCTGAACGACACCAAGAGCTCCGCCAGGAAAAAGACTTAGATCTCTGGGCACCTCTCCCACAGCATCCTTTGCAGTCTTCGCCTGGGCCTCCCGCTGAGGAGGCCATGCAAGTGGATCGGTCTCGCCTGACCCAGGAAGAGAGGAATCGCCGTAGAGAAGAAAATCTCTGTCTGTACTGTGCCAGTACTGAACATTTCTTGGTGGATTGCCCTATCCGTCCTCCACGCCTGGGAAACGCACGCACGCACCCAGCTCACGTGGGTGTTGCATCTTTTGGTTCTAAGTCTTCTTCTCCACGTCTCACGGTGCCCGTGCGGATTTCTCCTACAACCAACTCCTCCCTCTCAGCCGTGGCCTGCTTGGACTCTGGTGCCTCCGGGAATTTTATGTTGGAGTCCTTTGTTAATAGATTCAGCATCCCGGTGACCCGTCTCGTCAAACCGCTCTACATTTCCGCGGTCAACGGAGCCAGATTGGACTGCACCGTGCGTTACCGCACAGAACCCCTCCTGATGTCTATCGGACCCCACCACGAAAGGATTGAGTTCTTCGTTCTCCCCAACTGTACCTCTGAGGTCCTCCTCGGTCTGCCTTGGCTCCGGCTTCATTCCCCCACCATTGATTGGACCACCGGGGAGATCAGGAACTGGGACTCTGCCTGCCACAGGAAGTGCCTCTCCCCCCCTCCCAGTCCCATCAGGCAAGCCTCTGTGCCTCCCCATGGCCCCCGTCCTGGTGTCACACTGCCCCGTGCCAGGCCTCGCCCTCTGCCCTCCCTCCCCATTCCCACTCCTGCTGTACTGCCTGCCGTTGAGGAAACCCTCCATTCTTTCCCGGTGTCCTCATCCCAGGGGAGGCAGTTACCGGACAAAGAGAAGGGGAGACCTAAGGGGGGGGGTACTGTTACGCCTAGCGCTCCGGGTCCCCGCTCCTCCCCGGAGCGCTCACGGCGTCTTTCTCCCTGCAGCGCCCCGGTCAGTCCCGCTGACCGGGAGCGCTGCACTGTTTTGGCCGTTGGGGATGCGATTCGCACAGCGGGACGCGCCCGCTCGCGAATCGCATCCCAGGTCACTTACCCGTCCCGGTCCCCTGCTGTCATGTGCTGGCGCGCGCGGCTCCGCTCTCTAGGGCGCGCGCGCGCCAGCTCTCTGAGACTTAAAGGGCCAGTGCACCAATGATTGGTGCCTGGCCCAATTAGCTTAATTGGCTCCCACCTGCTCCCTGCCTTTATCTAGTCTCCTCCCTTGCACTCCCTTGCCGGATCTTGTTGCCTTGTGCCAGTGAAAGCGTTTAGTGTGTCCAAAGCCTGTGTACCTGAACTTCTGCTACCCATCCTGACTACGAACCTTGCCGCCTGCCCCCGACCTTCTGCTACGTCTGACCTTGCCTCTGCCTAATCCTTCTGTCCCACGCCTTCTCAGCAGTCAGCGAGGTAGAGCCGTTGCTAGTGGATACGACCTGGTTGCTACTGCCGCAGCAAGACCATCCCGCTTTGCGGCGGGCTCTGGTGAATACCAGTAGCCTCTTAGAACCGGTCCACTAGCACGGTCCACGCCAATCCCTCGCTGACACAGAGGATCCACTACCTGGAAGCCGAATCGTGACAGTAGATCCGGCCATGGATCCCGCTGAGGTGCCGCTGCCAAGTCTCGCTGATCTTCCCACGGTGGTCGCTCAGCAATCGCAGCAGATTGCCCAACAAGGACAGCAGCTGTCGCAGTTGACCGCCATGTTACAGCAACTTCTGCCTCTGCTACAGCAGCAACCATCTCCTCCGCCAGCTCCTGCACCTCCTCCGCAGCGAGTGGCCGCTCCTAACCTCCGCTTGTCCCTGCCGGACAAATTTGATGGGGACTCTAAACTCTGCCGTGGATTTTTGTCTCAGTGTTCCCTGCATATGGAGATGTTGTCGGACTTGTTTCCTTCAGAACGGTCTAAGGTGGCGTTCGTAGTAAGCCTTCTTTCAGGAAAGGCCTTGTCTTGGGCCACACCGCTCTGGGACCGCAATGATCCTGCCACAGCCACAGTCCAGGCCTTCTTCGCTGAACTCCGGAGTGTCTTCGAGGAGCCAGCCCGAGCTTCTTCTGCCGAGACTGCCCTGTTGAACCTGGTCCTGGGTAATTCTTCCGTTGGCGAGTACGCCATACAATTCCGTACTTTTGCTTCTGAACTATCCTGGAATAATGAGGCTCTCTGCGCGACCTTTAAAAAAGGCCTATCCAGTCGCATCAAGGATGTGCTGGCCGCACGAGAGATTCCTGCCAACCTCCAAGAACTCATCCATTTGGCTACCCGCATTGACATGCGTTTTTCTGAACGACACCAAGAGCTCCGCCAGGAAAAAGACTTAGATCTCTGGGCACCTCTCCCACAGCATCCTTTGCAGTCTTCGCCTGGGCCTCCCGCTGAGGAGGCCATGCAAGTGGATCGGTCTCGCCTGACCCAGGAAGAGAGGAATCGCCGTAGAGAAGAAAATCTCTGTCTGTACTGTGCCAGTACTGAACATTTCTTGGTGGATTGCCCTATCCGTCCTCCACGCCTGGGAAACGCACGCACGCACCCAGCTCACGTGGGTGTTGCATCTTTTGGTTCTAAGTCTTCTTCTCCACGTCTCACGGTGCCCGTGCGGATTTCTCCTACAACCAACTCCTCCCTCTCAGCCGTGGCCTGCTTGGACTCTGGTGCCTCCGGGAATTTTATGTTGGAGTCCTTTGTTAATAGATTCAGCATCCCGGTGACCCGTCTCGTCAAACCGCTCTACATTTCCGCGGTCAACGGAGCCAGATTGGACTGCACCGTGCGTTACCGCACAGAACCCCTCCTGATGTCTATCGGACCCCACCACGAAAGGATTGAGTTCTTCGTTCTCCCCAACTGTACCTCTGAGGTCCTCCTCGGTCTGCCTTGGCTCCGGCTTCATTCCCCCACCATTGATTGGACCACCGGGGAGATCAGGAACTGGGACTCTGCCTGCCACAGGAAGTGCCTCTCCCCCCCTCCCAGTCCCATCAGGCAAGCCTCTGTGCCTCCCCATGGCCCCCGTCCTGGTGTCACACTGCCCCGTGCCAGGCCTCGCCCTCTGCCCTCCCTCCCCATTCCCACTCCTGCTGTACTGCCTGCCGTTGAGGAAACCCTCCATTCTTTCCCGGTGTCCTCATCCCAGGGGAGGCAGTTACCGGACAAAGAGAAGGGGAGACCTAAGGGGGGGGGTACTGTTACGCCTAGCGCTCCGGGTCCCCGCTCCTCCCCGGAGCGCTCACGGCGTCTTTCTCCCTGCAGCGCCCCGGTCAGTCCCGCTGACCGGGAGCGCTGCACTGTTTTGGCCGTTGGGGATGCGATTCGCACAGCGGGACGCGCCCGCTCGCGAATCGCATCCCAGGTCACTTACCCGTCCCGGTCCCCTGCTGTCATGTGCTGGCGCGCGCGGCTCCGCTCTCTAGGGCGCGCGCGCGCCAGCTCTCTGAGACTTAAAGGGCCAGTGCACCAATGATTGGTGCCTGGCCCAATTAGCTTAATTGGCTCCCACCTGCTCCCTGCCTTTATCTAGTCTCCTCCCTTGCACTCCCTTGCCGGATCTTGTTGCCTTGTGCCAGTGAAAGCGTTTAGTGTGTCCAAAGCCTGTGTACCTGAACTTCTGCTACCCATCCTGACTACGAACCTTGCCGCCTGCCCCCGACCTTCTGCTACGTCTGACCTTGCCTCTGCCTAATCCTTCTGTCCCACGCCTTCTCAGCAGTCAGCGAGGTAGAGCCGTTGCTAGTGGATACGACCTGGTTGCTACTGCCGCAGCAAGACCATCCCGCTTTGCGGCGGGCTCTGGTGAATACCAGTAGCCTCTTAGAACCGGTCCACTAGCACGGTCCACGCCAATCCCTCGCTGACACAGAGGATCCACTACCTGGAAGCCGAATCGTGACACCAACATTTTATCCATGCTTGGTCCTCCATAACTTCAGACCTCTGGATTCTGAACACTGACTCACTGACTGTTTTTCAGATAGAATTCCTATCCCCCCAATTCAACTTTCTTTCCCTCAACCCGTTCAATTTTCCCTTACAGATCAAAAACTCATAGATCAAGAGATCAAAGATCTTTTTTCCAAAGGAAAATCCCGTATCATTCACAGGGATTCCTCAGCAATCTTGTTCTAGTAAAGAAAAAAGACGGAGGACACAGACCGTTTATCAACCTACGCATATTAAACAAATTAGTTCTATACCAACATTTCAAAATGGAAGGGATTCACCTTCTCAGAGAAATCTTGATTCAAGGGGATTGGTTAGCGAAGGTAGATCTAAAAGATGCATACCTCACAATTCCCATCCATCCTTCCCATCAACAATATCTTCAGTTCCTTTGGAAAGATCAAAAATGGCAGTTTACTTGCCTACCTTTTGGTAGGCAATCAAATCCATCCTTCGGAGCAGAGGAGTTCGTCTCATTATTTACTTAGAAGACATCCTCATAATGGCCTAGTCTCGCTCAACTCTCCTTTAACATTATGGACATTATTCCTCCTCACTTCTCTAGGTTTTTCCATCAACAACAAAAAATCAATTCTGACCTGTCAGGCCCAAGGCCTGATTATTAAAATCCTATATGTGTATTATAATTATAACTGTGTGATGTATTATCCAAGCCATGGGTGAGAGGTCATTCAGACTGTGGGTTTGTGTATTGCATTTTTATTGGGGGTCTGGCTGTTTGTTTACATCTCCTTTGAAGTCAAAGGCTTTTTTGAAGTCATGCACTCTGGTCCCATCATATAATCAAACCAGATAAGAGGGCCAGGAAGAGAGATGCCCCCCTGGTGGGATCAGAGGGGAGGGGGGAATGGAGTCTCCCTCCAAAAAGGCAGATATATAATATTTAACAATGCTAGACTCAGGGTGTTCAAGGCTGTGCCATAAGCTGACAAGACCATCCTAAGAACAGCTGGACTCTCTCTGACAAGGACTGCTATGCCATCATGCTGTAAGAACTTCATCTTTTGTTTTCTGAACTTGTCTTGCCAAACTCTTTTATATATTTTTGTACCTGTATGTCATTTGTTCCTGTATTTTTATATATTTAGCACTGTGATACCTTTTATCAGATTAAATGTTTAATTAATCAGCTCTGGTCTTTGATCTCTAAATATATGAGCTCACCTTTCTGAAGGCACCTCTGGTGGAAACACGTTTATCTAAGGGTTAATTTGGTGACTTGCTGGGACTAGTAGTGGATACCCAGAGGTCTGGCGGCTTTAACCCTTGCACCATCACACTCTTTCTAATGTCTTGGCTGGACCGATAGAGTGTGACCGTGACATGACCCCTTCAAGGGAAGTGGAATTTTTGGGATTCATGATGGATACCCAGAAAACTATTTTAAGCCTACCTATCAAAAAACTAAAAACAATTGGGAAAGAAATCAGATCTATTCTGAACAAACATATGATATCTTTACGGACTCTTGCTCGCATAATATGGCTTCTATCAGCATCAATCCAAGCTATCTTTCCAGCCCCACTTCATTATCGGGCTTTACAGTGTCTCAAAATTCATCATTTGAGACAAGGCATAGATTATTCAGACATGATAACCCTATCCGCCAAAGCCAAGGAGGAACTATTATGGTGGCTCTCTCATCTAGAGACTTGGAATGGCAAAACCATTTTTCATTACACTCCAGACATTATCATAGAGTTGGATGCCAGCCTGTCAGGTTGGGGAGCTCGCTGCGGAGCACTCACCACAGGAGGAAACTGGTCAGAGAACAAAAGCAATCTACATATCAATTGTTGGAACTTTTAGCAGGCTACTTTGCCCTGAAGAGCTTTGCAAAATACAGATCTCACTGCTGTATTTTACTTTGTATGGACAATATCTCAGTGGTTCAATACATCAACCGCCTGGGAGGTACAACTTCCAAAATGTTATCAGAGATTGCGAAATATTTTTGCCATTTCTTCTTAGAAAAGAATATTATTTTAAAAGCAGAATACTTACCTGGTTTAGCCAATTCTATCGCAGATTGTAACTCCCGCTTCCTTACAGATTCCAGCGATTGGAAACTAGATTCCTCCATTTTCTCCTCTATCAATTACATATGGGGACCTCTCTATATGGATCTTTTCGTATCCTGCTTGAACAACCAATTACCTCCTTCTTCAGCTGGCGACCAGAACCGGAATCTCTAGGAATAGACGCTTTTCTACAAATTTGGCCTCAGGAAACCATGCGTTTCCTCCCTTTTGCTTTGATTCCGAGAGTTCTTTCTCAGGTGATAACCCAGCGTTCGACCATGGTACTAATAACTCCATGGCGGCCATCACAAGCTTGGTTTCCCCAAATTCATAGCTTATCCATGGACATTCCAAAAATGTTACCTGTGTTCCCCCTTCTTCTTCAGGATCTGTCAGGGAATCCACATCCCTTAGTTCTATCAGGATCCCTATCTCTCATTGCCTGGTTGATCACAGGTCAGTCTCATTTGATTGCAAACTTTCACAATCAACTAGAGATATTCTCTCAGAAGCATGGGCTCCAGGCACCCGTAAAGCTTACAGATCAGCCTGGCGACATTGGGTTCTTTGGTGCTCTCAACGATCTTTGGATTCCGTTCGAGCACCTATCCCAAATATCCTGAATTATCTTTCAGAATCTTTTGATTTAGGCAAAGCTTACAGAACCATAAATCTATATCGCTCTGCTATTTCTGCGGAAAATGATCACATTAACTCTATTCCAATTGGCAAACATCCTTTGATATGCCGTCTACTTAAAGGAATTCGCTTTAAGAGACCACCTCGTCCTAAATACGAATCCACCTGGGATGTTTCTCTTCTCGTCAATCTTTTTTCATCTTGGGAAGACAATGATCTTCTCTCTTTAAAACTCTTCTCCATTAAACTTACCGTCCTACTTTGCCTTATATCAATCAAGAGAGTCTCCGATGTTAAAGCACTAGATATTTCAAACAGATCTTTTTCTCCTCAAGGAGTTCATTTTACAATTTCGCACCGTACATGAACCAACATTCACTCGGTTTTCTATCCATCTTTCACGGGTCACCCCAAACTTTGTGTTGTCAGATGTCTGAAATCTTACGAGCTTAGAACTCTTTCTCTCCGCAAATATTATTTTTCCCAACTCCTCATCTCTTACCGTAAACCCCATCTCCCTGTTACATCGGCTACGTTAGCAAGATGGGTTAGACTAGCCATGAGTATGGCCAGGATTGATATTTCTAAATTTGGTGCCCACTCTGCTAGAGGGGCTATGTCCACTAAAACTATCCATTCAGGAGCATCACTCTTTGATCTTCTTAAAGCAGCCAATTGGTCATCTGAACATACCTTCAAAACCTTTTATTTCAGGCCAGACACTCATGTTTCTATGTCTATACTGTAATATATAATCTATTGTTTAATATCCTTATAGCTTTAAACTTGCATATACTGGGAGCCTCCTGTCGGGCATAACATTGAAGATTTTCCTAGTTTTAATGACGGAAAATACAGGTTTTATTAATGACACGAGGCGAGCAATATCCCTCCCTACTACTTCATCCCTCTCTTATTATGTATATTTATTATTATATTTTTCAGCATATTAAAGATTTCATCCTTCACACCCGTTGGTTAATCTTCGTTGAAATTTCTTCTTTCAAACGTACTCCACAACTCCTTTCTCCAATCCAGGATCTTCATCAAGACCTACTAGTCTTCAGTCGTTTAGACATCTTACCTCCGTTCTCAAGTTATAGCTTTTAAGTTGACCTTCATTATTAAACTTCATAGACTGTTGCATCTCAGAAAGAGGGTGGGACTATACCTGGCTGACTATTTATCACCTGTCCTGAAGCATGATTAATACACCTGTTGTTACCTATGATGTTTGGTTGCACCTAAGTTTTCTTCTCTGTAAATTTGCATTAACTACTTCGCTACTATGTCAGTAAAGAAAGAAAATGCAGATATTGCTCGCCTCCTGTCGTTAATAAAATCTATATTTTCCATCATTAAAACTAGGAAAATCTTCAATTTTCCTCTGTAGCATACAGATGCTAAAAAGTAAGGAAAGGATTAACCCCTTAAGGACCCAGGGTTTTTCCATTTAGCATTTTCGTTTTTTCCTCCTTACCTTTAAAAAATCATAACTCTTTCAATTTTGAACCTAAAAATCCATATGTTGGCTTGTTTTTTGTGCCACCAATTCAAATTTGTAATGACATCAGTCATTTTACCCAAAAATCTACGACAAAACGGAAAAAAAATCATTGTGAGACAAAATTGAAAAAAAAAAAACACGCCATTTTATAATATTTCCGGGCTTCCATTTCTACACAGTAAATTTTTCGGTAAAAATGACACCTTCTCTTTATTCTGTAGGTCCTTATGATTAAAATGATACCCTACTTATGTAGGTTTGATTTTGTCATACTTCTGGAAAAAATCATAACTACATGCAGGAAAATGTATACGTTTAAAATTGTCATCTTCTAACCCATATAACTTTTTTTATTTTTCTGCGTATGGGGCAGTATGAGGGCTAGTTTTTTGCACCGTGATCTGAAGTTTTTAGCTGTACCATTTTTGCATTGATAGGACTTTTTATTCATTTTTTTCACGATATAAAAAGTGATCAAAAATGCACTATATTGGACTTTGGAATTTTTCGGCGCGTACGCCATTGACCGTGTGGTTTAATTAACGATATATTTTTATAATACGGACATTTCTGCATGCGGCAATAGCACATATGTTTATTTTTAATAACACAGGTTTTTTTTTAAATGTGAAAAGGGAGTGATTCAAACTTTTATTAGGGGAGGTGTTAAATGATCTTTATTCACTTTTTTTCCACTTTTTTTTGCAGTGTTACAGCCCCCATAGGGGGCTATAACATTGCACACACTAATCTTTTAAATTGATCAGTGGTTTCTCATAGGAAACCACTGATCGATGATTCTGTCGCTTGACTGCTCATGCCTGGATCTCAGGCACTGAGCAGTCATTCGGCGATCGGACAGCATGGAGGCAGGTAGGGATCCTCCGGCTGACATGTAAGCTGTTCAGGATGCCGCGGCGATCCCGAACAGCTACCTTAGCTAGGGCATGGTTTTACTTTCACTTTAGTCGCGGCGTTCAACTTTGAATGCCACGTCTAAAGGGTAAATAGCGTGCGGCACCGCGATCAGTGCTGCGAGCTATTAGCCACGGGTCCCTGCCGTTGTTAGAGGCCGGGCTCGACTCGCTATGACGTGGAGCCACGCCGTGGCCCTGCGTTATAGATCGGGAGCGGACTCAGGACGTACCGGTACATCCTGGGTCCTTAACAGGTTAAGATTTTTTAATAGAAGTAATTTACAAATCTGTTTAACTTTCTGGCACCAGTTCATTTAAAAAAAAAAAAGAAGTTTTTAACCGGAGTACCCCTTTAACTAATCCTGGCTCATACCGCCCAATCTCACTGATAAACCAGGACATAAAAATATTCTCAAATATTCTGGTGGATTGCTTGTCCCAGTTTATACATGGCCTAGTAGGTGCCCATCAGGTAGGATTTATCAGAAATCGCTTGGCAACTATAAATATATACGAATAGTACTCGCTGTCTTGGACCTCCTCCAGCACCAGCCGCACCAGGGTGAAAAAACAGCTCTATTATCCCTAGATGCAGAAAAAGCATTTGACAACATACGCTGGGACTGATTGTGGCTGGTGCTGGATCAGTTTGGTATCATTGGGCATTTCCGAGATTATTTAACTGGCGTCTATACAGCACCAATAGCTAAGGTGTATACACCGGGGATATTGTCCTTTCCTATACCTCTTTCGGGGTATTCAAGCAAAACTTAGAAAATGGGCGGGGATCCTACTTACCTTCATGGGCAGGTGTCACTTGCTTAAGATGGTCAGTTTTATACCCGATGCAAACACTGCACTTATTGTTGCGACATGATGATGTTCGCCTACTTACTACGGCCTTTACAAAATGTATATGGGTGGGTAAACGCCCGCGCATTGCACTACATAAACTAATGCTGAGTAAGCAGGAGGGAGGACTCAGCTTCCCTTATGTCCGCGGGTATAAATTGGACTGTCTTTTTCACTTTGTGGTAGACTGAGTCCATGGATCTTCTTTCCATGCAGTTCTGGAATTGGAATTGACCTTGGCTGCGCCTTGGAACTTGACCACTTTTTGCATTCCTCCGACTCCAAATTGCCTCTTTCCGTGAAACACTCCACGTTATTGAGAGACACCATAATTGCATGGAACGAGATCCGGAAACTTTTTCACCTTTCCTTCCTGGTGTCTAAACATCTACCTATTGGCAGGCATCCCGAATTCCCCAGTGCCTTATCCTCTTAGGTTCTAAATGTATGGACGGCCAAGGGTCTCAACACTGTCAGTGACCTCATTGAAGTCACTGCCAAACATTGGCTCTCTCCCGCAATGTTGACTTCTAAATTTTTGTTGCCCCCTCACATGTATTCCCTCTTAATCAGCTGTATTTTTTTCATAGTAGTAGACTACAAAATTTATCTAGGGAAGCGACCACTCATGGGTTAGATGACCTTAAAAAGGCACCCACCCGCGCAAAGTCCGATCAATACAAACATGGTACCGCTAAAAACTTCAGATCACGGCGCAAAAAATGAGCCCTCCTACTACCCCGTACGCGGAAAAATAAAAAAGTTATAGGGGTCAGAAGATGACAATTTTAAACTTATAAATATTCCTGCATGTAGTAGTAGAGATGGTAGCACTCCTAAATGAGTGTGTTTTTTCACCTATATGGAGTGCCACCAACTTTTCTTCAAGTATTCCTGCATGTAGTTAGGATTTTTTCCAGAAGTACGACAAAATAAAACCTATATAAGTAGGGTATCATTATAATCGTATGGACCTACAGAATAAGAGAAGGTGTCATTTTTACCGAAAAATGTACTGCGTAGAGACAGAATCCCCCAAAATTACAAAATGGCGTTTTTTCTTCAATTTTGTCGCACAATGATTTTTTTTTCGTTTTGCCGTAGATTTTGGGGTAAAATGATTGATGGCATTACAAAGTAGAATTGGTGGCGCAAAAAATAAGCCATCATATGGATTTTTAGGTGCAAAATTTTAAGGGTTATTTTTAAAAGGGAAGGAGGAAAACACGAAAGTGCAAAAACGGAAAAACGCTCAGTCCTTAAGGGGTTAAACCACACATGCTTCTCTTCCACCAACTCTGCCCCCCGGAATGCAGTCTCACGACCCCCCCCCCCCCAGGTCCCCCAAATGGTGCATATTGTTCTGCTACTGGCGCTTTGGTGCCTATTCGCTTCCTGGTTGTCAAACTCTACACCTACAATGGTGGTGACACAACTTAAATTGCTTTGCAGCAAAACTCAAAAATTCTTTGATAAATGGAACATTTTTATTATTTCTCAATACACAGAATCTGAAATGGCAGACATTGTGAGGCCTTTCAGTTTAACGGAATGGTATTGCTTGAACACCATTGGGGACACCTTGGGGGCACTCCGACTACCTCCCTAATTACTCTCCTCCAACACTACTGTAGTCATACATCTTTGTCCTTAGTACTTTACCAGGGGGTATATATAATGGTAATTACCCCTTGCCCTCTAACCGTTTACATTGTACATGTGTGTCTAACTTTTATTCCTATGGACTTTGACACTGCAATGATATCTGGCTTTATACGGCTAGTTCCCAGTTTGCTCTTGATTTTATTTTTATTTTGTTTTTTCTCTTTCACACTTCTTGTGGAGAGTGTTTTCCTTTATGTACAATGCTCAAAAAAATAAAGGGAACACTTAAACAACACAATGTAACTCCAAGTCAATCACACTTCTGTAAAATCTCACTGTCCACTCAGGAAGCAACACTGATTGACAATCAATTTCACATGCTGTTGTGCAAATGGAACAGACAACAGGTGGGAATTATGGGCAATTAGCAAGGCACCCCCAATAAAGGAGCGGTTCTGCAGGTGGTGACCACAGACCACTACTCAGTTCCTATGCTTCCTGACTGATGTTTTGGTCACTTTTGAATGCTGGTGGTGCTTTCACTCTAGTGGTAGCATGAGAGGGAGTCTACAACCCACACAAGTGGCTCAGGTAGTGCAGCTCATCCAGGATGGCACATCAATGCTAGCTGTGGCAAGAAGGTTTGCTGTGTCTGTCAGCGTAGTGTTGAGAGCATGGAGGTGCTACCAGGAGACAGACCAATACATCAGGAGACGTGGAGGAGACTTTTGGAGAGCAACAACCCAGCAGCAGGACCACTACCTCCACCTTTGTGCAAGGAGGAGCAGGAGGAGCACTGCCAGGGCCCTGCAAAATGACCTCCAGAAGGCCACAAATGTGCAGGTGTCGACTCAAACGGTCAGAAACAGACTCCATGAGGGTGGTATGAGGGCCCGATGTCCACAGGTGGAGCTTGTGCTAACAGCTCAACACCGTGCAGGACGTTTGGCATTTTCCAGAGAACACAAAGATTGGCAAATTCTCCATTGGTGCCCTGTGCTCTTCACAGGTTAAAGCAGGTTCACCCATGCACATGTGACAGACGTGACAGAGTCTTGAGACGCCATGGAGAATGTTCTGCTGCCTGCAACATCCTCCAGCATGACCGGTTTGGCAGAGGGTCAGTAATGGTGTGGGGTGGCATTTCTTTGGGGAGGTAGCCTGACTGCCATTAGCTACCGAGATGAGATCCTCAGACCCCTTGTGAGACCATATGCTGGTGCGGTTGGCCCTGGGTTCCTCCTAATGCAAGACAATGCTAGACCTCATATGGCTGGAGTGTGTTAGCAGTTCCTGCAAGAGGAAGGCATTGATGCTATTGACTGGCCAGCCCATTCCCCAGACCTGAATCTGGTTGAGCACATCTGGGATATCATGTCTCACTCCATCCACCAATGCCACGTTGCACCACAGACTATCCAGGAGTTGGCAGATGCTTTAGTCCAGGTCTGGGAGGACATCCCTCAGGAGGACATCCGCCACCTCATCAGGAACATGCCCAGGTGTTGTAGGGAGGTCATACGGGCACATGGAGGCCACACACACTACTGAGCTTCATTTTGACTTGTTTTAAGGACATTACATCAAAGTTGGATCAGCTTGTAGTGTGGTTTTCCACTTTGATTTTGAGTGTGACTCCATATCCAGACCTCAATGGGTTGATACATTTGATTTCCATTGATCATTTTGGTGTGAATTTGTTGTCAGCACATTCAACTATGTAAAGAGGAAAGTATTTCATACGATTAGTTCATTAATTCAGATCTAGGAAGTGTTATCTTAGTGTTCCCTTATGATATGAAAAATGTTAAATAAAATGTGTTTTAACCCCTTAACCTCTTAAGGACCCAGGACGTATGGGGACGTCCCCGCACCCTGGGCTTTAAGGACCCGGGACGTCCCCGTATATCCTGGCGTTTTCCGGTCCCTGCCGTGCTCCGGGCAGAGATCGGAAGCGGATGCCTGCTGAAATGCTTCAGTAAGCATCCAGGGCAAACGCCGAGAGGGGCCATGTAGGCCCCCCATGTCGGCGATCTTCGCAAATCGCAAGGGAAATCGCCCCTGCGATCTGCGGCAATACCGGGCTGATCGGGTCTCTGGGACCCGACCGCCCGGTAATTTTGCATGATCCCGGTTGTCACAGACAGCCAGGACCATGCTGGAGTATAGGAGCGAGGTGACAAGCCTGCCACCTCCTCCTATCCCCTGCGATTTCTCGGTTAGCTAACCGACCAATCGCAGGGGGGGGGCGGTTACTTCCTCCCGCCGTGCCCGGCCCCTGGAAGTCCGGAGAGGATTGGAGGAAGACCGGAGGATGAGGCAGGCAAGGGGGAGTGCTGGGGCCCAGCCCCGGTACTTACCTCATCCCTGAAGACCCGGATCCCGGTGGCAGAGACAGCGGCGGTGGCGACAGATGAGTGGGAACTTCGGCGGCGGCGCGGGACCTTTGCAGCAGTCCAGACCACCGTAAAGCAATGTGGACTGCTCCATCTGGTCCCCTTACATTACAACTCCCAGCATGCTGGGAGTTGTAGTTCGGCAACATCTGGCTCTAAAGATGTTGCCGAACTACTACTTCCAGCATGCCTGAGAATGTTTGGGAGTTGTGGTTTTGCAACAACTGGAGGCAAACCAGTTGAGAAACATTGTCTGTTTCCTAACTCAGTGTTTCCCAACCCGCAATAAAGGCAACATGCCCCCCAAAAACTATTTCAGAAAAACGTACTCTCCAAAATCCCCTTGTCACTCCTTCGCTTCTGAGCCCTCTACTGTGCCCGCCAAACACTTTACATAAACATATGAGGTATTTGCTTACTCGAGAGAAATTGGGCTACAAATATAAGTATAAATTTTCTCCTTTTACCCCTTGTAAAAATTCAAAAATTGGGTCTACAAGAACATGCGAGTGTAAAAAATGAAGATTGTGAATTTTCTCCTTCACTTTGCTGCTATTCCTGTGAAACACCTAAAGGGTTAAAACGCTGACCGAATGTCATTTTGAATACTTTGGGGGGTGCAGTTTTTATAATGGGGTCATTTCTGGGGTATTTCTAAGATGAAGACCCTTCAAATCCACTTCAAACCTGAACTGGTCCCTGAAAAATTGTGAGTTTGGAAATTTTGTGAAAAAATGTAAAATTGCTGCTGAACTTTGAAGCCCTCTGGTGTCTTCCAAAAGTAAAAACACGTCAATTTTATGATGCAAAAATAAAGTGGACATATTGTATATGTGAACCAAAAAAAATTATTTGGAATATCCATTTTTCTTACAAGCAGAGAGCTTCAAAGTGAGAAAAATGCAACATTTTCAAATTTTTCATAAAATTTTGGGATTTTTCACCAAGAAAGGATGCAAGTATCGACAAAAATTTTACCACTATGTTAAAGTAGAATATGTCACGAAAAAACAATCTCGGAATCAGAATGATAAGTAAAAGCATTCCAGATGTGCAAAAAATGGCTGGGTCCTAAGGTGTAAAATGGCTGGGTCCTTAAGGGGTTAAGGACCAAGCCCATTTTCACCTTAAGGAACAGAACATTTTGTGCACATCTGACCACTTTCAATTTAAGTATTAATAACTCTGGGATGCTTTTATTTATTAATTTGATTCTGAGATAGTTTTTTCGTGACATATTCTACTTTAACATAGTGGTAAATTTTTGTTGGTACTTGCATCATTTCTTAGTAAAAAATTCAAAATGTTTTTACTTTTGGAAGACATCAGAGGGCTTCCAATTTTTCAAAAAATTTTCAAACTCTGAATTTTTCAGGGACCAGTTCAGTTTTGAAGTAGATTTGAGGGTCCTTCATTTTAGAAATACCCCATAAATGACCACATTATACAAACTGCACCACTCAAAGTATACAAAAGGACATTCAGAAAGTTTGTTAACTCTTTAGATGTTTCACAGGAATAGCAGCAAAGTGAAGGAAAAAATTCTAAATCTCAATTTTTTTACATTAACATGTTCTTGTAGACCCAGTTTTTGAATTTTTACAAGGAGTAAAAGGAGAAAAAGCCCCCCAAAAATGTTTAACCCAATTTCTCTCGAGTAAGCAAATACCTGATATGTGAACGTAAAGTGCTTTGTGGGTGCACTAGAAGGCTCAGAAGCAAAGGAGTGACAATGGGATTATGGAGAGTGAATTTTGCTGAAATGGTTTTTGGGGGGCATGTCGCATTTAGGAAGCCCCTATGGTGCCATAACAGCAAAAAAAAAAAAAAAATAAACACATGGCATACTATTTTGGAAACTACACCCCTCATGGCACGTAACAAGGGGTCCAGTGAGCCTTAACACCCCACAGGTGTTTGACAACTTTTCGGTAAAGTTTTTCCGTAGAAAAAATGTGACTCCAGCTGTTGCATAACTACAACCCCCAGCATGCACAAACTACCAAATGGCATGCTGGGAGTTGTAGTGGATGCTGGGAGTTTTTGCTAAGCAACAGCAGGAGGCCAGCTTGACCTCCTGCTGCTGCTCTGCCGAATCCTGCCTGCCACCGCCGCCACTGTCTCCGCTTCGGGGGCCCCAATCCCGCTGCCGGGATTGGGGCCCCACTCCAGGTACATAGTCCTGGTACCTGCTCTCGCCCTCCGGAGTAGGGGCGGATCCGGTGCAGTTAGGGACACCCCCACAGCAGGAGTCCTGATTCGTCGGCTGGTAAAGGCCGACAAATCAGGACGATCGTGAGGTGGCACCAGTGCCACCTCACTCCTGTTGCTATAGGGTGATAGGGGCCATGTCGGAGGTATGCAACAGCAACTCCCGGCATGCCAAGACAGATGTTTTCTGTTCGTGCATGCTGGTGGAGCTTGTGCTAACAGCTCAACACCGTGCAGGACATTTGCCATTTTCCAGAGAACACCAAGATTGGCAAATTCTCCATTGGTGCCCTGTGCTCTACACAGATTAAAGCAGGTTCACACTGAGCACATGTGACAGACGTGATAGAGTCTGGAGACGCCGTGGAGAATGTTCTGCTGCCTGCAACATCCTCCAGCATGACCGGTTTGGCAGTTGGTCAGTAATGGTGTGGGGTGGCATTTGTTTGGGTGGGGGGGGCGCACAGCCCTCCATGTGCTTGCCAGAGGTAGCCTGACTGCCATTAGGTACCGAGATGAGATCCTCAGACCCCTTGTGAGACCATATGCTGGTGCGGTTGGCCCTGGGTTCCTCCTAATGCAAGACAATGCTAAACCTCATGTGGCTGGAGTGTGTTAGCATCAATGCCTTCCTCTTGCAGGAACTGCTATCGACTGGCCAGCCCATTCCCCAGACCTGAATCCGGTTGAGCACATCTGGGACATCATGTCTCGCTCCATCCACTAACGCCACGTTGCACCGCAGACTGTCCAGGAGTTGCCAGATGCTTTAGTCCAGGTCTGGAAGGACATCCCTTGGAAACCATCCGCCACTTCATCAGGAGCATGCCCAGGCATTGTAGGGTGGTCATACGGACACATGGAGGCCACACACACTACTGAGCCTCATTTTGATTTGTTTTAAGGACATTACATCAAAGTTGGGTCAGCTTGTAGTGTGGTTTTCCACTTTGATTTTGAACATGACTCCATATCCAGACCTCCATGGATTGATACATTTGATTTCCATTGATCATTTTTGTGTGATTTTGTTGTCAGCACATTCAACTATGTAAAGACGAAAGTATTTCATACGATTAGTTCATTCATTCAGATCTAGGATGTGTTATCTTAGTGTTCCCTTATGATATGAAAAATGTTAAATAAAATGTGTTTTAACCCCTTAAGGACCAAGACCATTTTCACCTTAAGGACTGGAACATTGTTTGCCCATCTGATCACTGTCAATTTAAGTATTAATAACTCTGGGATGCTTTTATTTATTAATTTGATTCCGAGATAGTTTTTTCGTGACATATTCTACTTTAACATAGTGGTAAATTATTGTTGGTATTTGCATCATTTCTTGGTTTTAAAATTCCAAAATGTTTTTACTTTTGGAAGACATCAGAGGGCTTCAAAGTTCAGCAGCATTTTTCCAATTTTTAAAAAATTTTTCAAAATCAGAATTTTTCAGGGACCAGTTAAGTTTTGAAGTAGATTTGAATTTTTACAAGGAGTAAAAAGGTGAAAAAGCCCCCCAAAATGTGTAACCCAATTTCTCTTGAGTAAGGAAATACCTCAAATGTGAATGTAAAGTGCTTTGTGGGTGCACTAGAAGGCTCAGAAGCAAAGGAGCGACAATGGGATTATGGCGAGTGAACTTTGCTGAAATGGTTTTTGGGGGGCATGTTACATTTAGGAAGCCCCTATGGTGCCATAACAGCAAAAAAAAAAAAAAAAAACACATGGCATACTATTTTGGAAACTACACCCCTCAAGGAACGTTACAAGTGATCCAGTGAGCCTTAACACCCCACCTCAACTTTCGGTAAAGTTTTTTCATAGAAAAAATGTGACTCCAGCTGTTGCATAACTACAACCCCCAGCATGCACAAACTACCAAATGGCATGCTGGGAGTTGTAGTGGATGCTGGGAGTTTTTGCTAAGCAACAGCAGGAGGCCAGCTTGACCTCCTGCTGCTGCTCTGCCGAATCCTGCCTACCACCGCCGCCACTGTTTCCACTCCGGGGGCCCCGATCCCGCTGCCGATGCCGGGATTGGGGGCACCACTCCAGGTACATAGTCCTGGCATCTGCTCTCGCCCTCCGGATTAGGGGCGGAGCCGGTGAAGTTAGGGACACCCCCACAGCAGGAGTCCTGATCCGTCGGCTGGTAACGGCCGAGGAATCAGGACGATCGTGAGGTGGCACCAGTGTCACCTCACTCCTGCTGCTATAGGGTGATAGGTGCCATGTCGGAGGTATGCAACAACAACTCCCAGCATGCCGAGACAGACGTTTTCTGTTCGTGTATGATGGGAGTTGTTGTTTTGCAAGATTTAGAGGACCATGGTTTAGAAACCACCGCACAGTGGTCTCCAAACTGTGGCCCTCCAGATGTTGCAAAACTACAAATCAGACAGCAAACTGCTGTGTGGGCATGCTGGGAGTTGTAGTTTTGCAAGATCTAGAGGGCCACAGTTTAGAGACCACTGTATAGTAGACATAAAACTGTAGCCCTCCAGATGTTGCTAGGCAACAACTCACCGGCTTCCGTTGGATGGCCAGTAAGTGACCTCTGGCGCCGGTCACCGCCGGTTCCTAAGTTCTGCCCGGACTACAGTCGATGGGCAGAGTTGGGAACCGAACTTTAACCCCCCACCCCCGATCTGCTATTGGTCGGTCGCTTCTGACACCCCTGTCACCTCACTCCTATCCCTTTAGGGGGATCAGGGGTGTCTTGGACACCCCCGATCCCCCTTATTTTCCGGGTCACCATAGACCTGTCTGACCTGGAATCGCCACAGATCGCCGGTCTCAGGACCCCCCCAGGGGTTGGCATGGGGTGCTTGCTGAATGATTTCAGCAGTCATCCCGGTCTGGTCCCCGCCCGGTGAGCGGCAGGGACCGGAATTCCCACGGGCGCACAGGTGCGCTCTGGGTCCTTAAGTGCCAGGGCGCACCTGTACGCCATGTGTCCTTAAGTGGTTAAGGGGTTAAAAAAAAGTCCACGCTATTTCTTTTCAAATGACCTAGTGCCAGAAAGTTAAACAGATTTGTAAATTACTTCTATTAAAAAATCTTAATCCTTCCAGTACTTATCAGCTGCTGTATGATCCAGAGAAAGTTTTATAGTTCTTTTCTGTCTGACCACAGTGCTCTCTGCTGACACCTCTGTCCATGTCAGGAACGGTCCAGAGCAGGAGCGAATCCCCACAGCAAACCTTTCCTGCTCTGAACAGTTCCTGATATGGACAGAGGTGTCAGAAGAGAGCACTGTGGTCAGACTGAAAAGAATGATGCAACTTCCCCTTGAGTTCTGTAATCCTTTAAGGAATACAAATACAAGATTCTAGCATCATTTTTTTTTTACTGGACTATTCATAGTTAGTATGGTTGAAAAAAGACATACGTCCATCAAGTCCAACCAGGGAGTTGAAGTGAAGGGTGTAAGGGGATAAGGGGAAGGGATGTCGTTTTATAATTCTGCATAAGCATTAATGTTATTTTGTTCCAGGAATGTATCTAACCCTGTTTTAAAGCTGTTAATTGTTCCTGCTGTGACCAGTTCCTGAGGTAGACCATTCCACAAATTCACAGTCCTCACGGTAAAGAAGGCGTGTCGCCCCTTTAGACTAAACCTTTTCTTCTCCAGACGGAGGGAGTGCCCCCTCGTCCTTTGGGGGGTTTAACCTGGAACAGTTTTTCTCCATATTTTTTGTATGGGCCATTTATATACTTATATACGTTTATCATATCCCCCTTAAACGTCTCTTCTCAAGACTAAACAATTGTAACTCCTTTAATCGCTCCTCATAGCTAAGATGTTGCATGCCCCATATTAGTTTAGTCGCGCGTCTCTGCACCCTTTCCAACTCTGCAGTGTCCCTTTTATGAACAGGCGACCAAAACTGAACAGCATATTCCAGGTGAGGACGTACCAATGCTTTATAAAGGGGGAGTATTATGTCCCTGTCCCTAGAGTCCATGCCTCTTTTGATACATGACAATATCCTGCTGGCTTTGGAAGCAGCAGCCTGACATTGCATGCTATTCTGAAGTCTGTGATCTACAAGTACACCCAGATCCTTCTCTACCAGTGACTCTGCCAGTTTAATCCCCCCTAAGACATATGACACATGCAGGTTATTAGTACCCAGATGCATAACTTTACATTTATCCACATTGAACCTCATTTGCCAAGTGGATGCCCAGACACTTAGTCTATCCAAGTCATCTTGTAACTTATGCACATCCTCTATAGACTGTACCGTGCTACAAAGCTTGGTGTCATCTGCAAAGATAGAAACAGAGCTGTTAATGCCATCCTCTATATCATTGATAAATAAATTAAACAACAGCGGGCCCAGTACTGAACCTTGGGGTACACCACTAACCTTGGGGTACACCACTAATTCAAAGGATCATATTTAATTGGTACCATAACAAACTGCATCAACTATTTTTTCTGCTCATGTATTTTTGCTCATATAAATTGAGGACAGTTTATCTCTATTTTCCAGGGCACTTTACCTTATGTGTGACTTTTGTGGGTACGCATAAAGTTGCACATAGCCCTACCGAAGCAACTTTTAGTTTTCACTTTGCAGTGGTTGTGAAATTATGAAGTGCAAATATAGCACATAAGCAAAAAAAAAGTTGCAAACCCCCTTCAAAAAGTCAGACCTGGCTTACAAAAATGCCTTTTGACAGAAACTGTGACTTTTTGTAAAGCTCCGCTCCCTGGCCACCCGCCCGCTAGCTGTTGCAAGACTATAACTCCTAGCATGTCCTGACTGTAAGGACATGCTGGGAGTTGTAGTCTTCCAACAGCTAGCAGCGGATGGTAGATGTTGGCGAGTGGCCGGGGAGCGGAGCTGAATATGAAAAGAATATGAAATCATGGCACTGTAATTTCATATTTCCCGCCAGAGTCATGATCATGGCTCTGGGCAGGAAATATGAAATTACAGTGCCTGGCTCTGCTCCCCAGGCACCTGCCTGCATCTCCCACCTCCCCACTAGCGGTTGCAAATACAACTCCCAGCGTATCCTCATTGTAAGGGCATGCTGGGAGTTGTAGTTTTGCAACAGCTAGCGGGCATGTGGGAGATGCGGAAGGGTGGCTGAGGAGCCATTTTAACACTAGGGTGCCTCCAGCTGTTGCTAAACTATAACTTCCATCACGGAATAGGCAATAAGGCTGTCTGAAATTGATATAGTTTAGCAACAGCTGGAGGCTCCCAGAAGAGAGCGCCATAAATGTACTAACCAATTTTTTGTGTTTTTTTTTCTTCTCATTTCAGATCAGTGTATCCTGTGGACTATTTTTGATTCAGTAGACTTCGTCAATTACCTGCATTTTTTTTCTTACTATTAATAAAATGGTTAATGAGTGTTTTTTGGAATAAAAGTTTTTAAAACGTGTTGTGTTTCTTTAAAATTTACTTTACAGGTTTAGTAGTGGAAGCTTTCTTATAGATGGAGTCATTACTAAGCTGGAGCTTAGCGGTATACCCAATTACAGCTAACCCACAATTATTAACCCGGTACCCACTGCCACAGGGGTGCCGGGAAGAGCCAGTACCAACAGGCCCAGAGCATTAAAATTGTGCTCCTGGGCCTAAGCAGTAACAGGCTGGCATTATTTAGGCTGGGGAAGGCCAGTAACAGTGGACCTTGCACACCCTGGTAAAGTCAGGCTGTTGCTGCTTGGTTGGTATCTGGCTGAGAATGAAAATATGGGTAACCCCACACTTTTTTAAAAAATATTTAATTATTTATGCAAAAAACGTGTGAGGTTATTTTTCATTCTCAACCAGATACCAACCAAGCAGCAACAGCCAGACATTACCAGGGTGGGTTAGGATCATTGTTACTGGCCCTCCCCAGCCTAAATAACACCAGCCTGTTACCGTCTAGGCCCACGAGCGGCATTTTTGACGCTCTGGGCTTGGTGGTTGTTACGCCGAGCGCTCCGGGTTCCCGCTCCTCCCCGGAGCGCTCGCTTCACCTCCTCCGCTGCAGCGCCCCGGTCACGTCCTCTGACCCGGGGCGCTGCGATCCTGCTGCTAGCCGGGATGCGATTCGCGATGCGGGTAGCGCCCGCTCGCGATGCGCACCCCGGCTCTCCTACCTGACTCGCTCCCCGTCTGTTCTGTCCCGGCGCGCGCGGCCCCGCTCCCTAGGGCGCGCGCGCGCCGGGTCTCTGCGATTTAAAGGGCCACTGCGCCGCTGATTGGCGCAGTGGTTCCAATTAGAGTTATCACCTGTGCACTCCCTATATTACCTCACTTCCCTTGCACTCCCTTGCCGGATCTTGTTGCCTTAGTGCCTAGTGAAAGCGTTCCCTTGCCTGTTCCTAGCCCGTGTTCCTGACCTCCTGCCGTTGCCCCTGTCTACGATCCTTGCTGCCTGCCTCGACCTTCTGCTACGTCCGACCTTGCTTCTGCCTACTCCCTTGTACCTCGCCTATCTTCAGTATCTTCAGCAGCCAGAGAGGTGAGCCGTTGCTAGTGGATACGACCTGGTTACTACCGCCGCAGCAAGACCATCCCGCTTTGCGGCGGGCTCTGGTGAAAACCTGTAGTATCTTAGAACCGGTCCACTAGCACGGTCCTCGCTATCCCTCTCTGGCACAGAGGATCCACCTCCTGCCAGCCGGCATCGTGACAGTCACATTTCCTGAAATTTCTGTCTACACATACACCAAAAAGCTACACCATGTCTGGCCTGGTGTAGTTTTAGAGACTTTTCCGTGGCTTTGCGCCTTTTTTTGCTCCTTTTTACAAAAAGGCGCAATGATAAATCCCTTCCATATCATGTCTATTGCCAAAATAAGTGAATTGCAACTCAAAATCAGTGGATTGCAACTCAAAATCAGCAGAAATGTGTAAACAAAAAGGGGCAAAAAAAGGCGCAAAAAACCCTGCTAGAAGAAATGGTGTTACAAATTTTTGGGACCTTTAAAAAAGGCCTATCCAGCAACATTAAAGATGTTCTGGCCGCACGAGAGACTCCTGCTGACCTACATGAACTCATTCATCTTGCCACTCGCATTGACATGCGTTCTTCCGGATGGCGTCTGGAGCTCCGCCTGGATATGGACTTTGTTCGCACGAAGCGTTTTTTCTCCCCGGCTCCTCTCTCCTCTGGTCCTCTGCAATCCGTTCCTGTGCTTCCCGCCGCGGAGGCTATGCAAGTTGACCGGTCTCGCTTGACACCTCTAGAGAGGACACGACGCCGCATGGAGAATCTTTGCCTGTACTATGCCGGTACCGAACATTTCCTGAAGGATTGTCCTATCCGTCCTCCCCGCCTGGAAAGACGTACGCTGACTCCGCACAAAGGTGACACAGTTCTTGATGTCAACTCTGCTTCTCCACGCCTTACTGTGCCTGTGCGGATATCTGCCTCTACCTTCTCCTTCTCTACTTTGGTCTCCTTGGATTCCGGATCTGCAGGAAAATTTTTTTTGGCCTCTCCTATCAACAGGTTCTACGTCCCTGTGACCAGTCTCGCCAGACCCCTCTACATCTATTGTATTAACAATAAAAGATTGGACTGTCTCATGCGTTTCCGCACAGAACCCCTCCTAATGTGCATCGGACCTCATCACGGAAAAATTTACTTTTTTTTCCTCAGGTTCTTTGGCCCCAAGAAGAGGGGGAGACCCAAGGGGGGGGGTACTGTTACGCCGAGCGCTCCGGGTTCCCGCTCCTCCCCGGAGCGCTCGCTTCACCTCCTCCGCTGCAGCGCCCCGGTCACGTCCTCTGACCCGGGGCGCTGCGATCCTGCTGCTAGCCGGGATGCGATTCGCGATGCGGGTAGCGCCCGCTCGCGATGCGCACCCCGGCTCTCCTACCTGACTCGCTCCCCGTCTGTTCTGTCCCGGCGCGCGCGGCCCCGCTCCCTAGGGCGCGCGCGCGCCGGGTCTCTGCGATTTAAAGGGCCACTGCGCCGCTGATTGGCGCAGTGGTTCCAATTAGAGTTATCACCTGTGCACTCCCTATATTACCTCACTTCCCTTGCACTCCCTTGCCGGATCTTGTTGCCTTAGTGCCTAGTGAAAGCGTTCCCTTGCCTGTTCCTAGCCCGTGTTCCTGACCTCCTGCCGTTGCCCCTGTCTACGATCCTTGCTGCCTGCCTCGACCTTCTGCTACGTCCGACCTTGCTTCTGCCTACTCCCTTGTACCTCGCCTATCTTCAGTATCTTCAGCAGCCAGAGAGGTGAGCCGTTGCTAGTGGATACGACCTGGTTACTACCGCCGCAGCAAGACCATCCCGCTTTGCGGCGGGCTCTGGTGAAAACCTGTAGTATCTTAGAACCGGTCCACTAGCACGGTCCTCGCTATCCCTCTCTGGCACAGAGGATCCACCTCCTGCCAGCCGGCATCGTGACAGTGGTATCGACTCTTCCTGGCACTTCTGTGGCGGTGGGTACCGAGGTAATAATTTGGGGTTAGCGCTAGCTGTTATTGGTGCTAACGCTAAGCCCCAGCTTAGTAATGGACTCCGTCTATAAGACGACTTCCACTACTAAGCCTGTAAAGTAAATAAAATTTAAAAAAATTTAAAATGTTTTAAAAACTTTTATTCCGAGAAACACTCCCCCACAAGCCCTCGTTAATCATTTTATTAATATTTAACAAAAAAATATCAATTATGTATCCACTGAATCTGAAGAAGTCCTCTGCATACAGGGATCTAACATGAAATATAGGTTAGTACATTTAGGGGGAAAAGGTGGTAAAAAATATGTTATATATATATCGCACACCACCAGGGGGTGGTGTTACAAAGTGGTGTTCACTGATTGTTTTTTGCTTATGTGTACTCAAGAAGTGGTGTTTTAAAGTGATTTATTGGTTTTTGCTTATGTGAGCCAAATTTATCATGATAGTATGATAAATGTGGCACACATAAGCAAAAGTAAAGCAAAAAAAAAAAAAAAAAAAGGAAGGCTTCAGAACTCGCTTGCTAAAGCAACAATGATAAATGTCTCCCTTACTGATCTGATTAATTGCCTAAAACCCGGAAAACCTATTTATCCCCAATCTTTTTCTACCTTATATTTTTTAGGGGTGTACATTGTTCACTGCAAACCATCCATGAACGTAAGTGGACATTGACAGCATTGATGTCCTCTTGAAATGTTCTCATCTGAACTGAAGAGTGTTATTAGAGAAATCTGTGAAATTTAATAGAACTACAAACAGCAAAGATTTGGATGAGTTTCTCTTTGCATGCTTTTATTAGGAGAGATTATACAACAAGACATTGTCGTATTATCCATCCATCTTTCCAATTCAATTACAATTCTTCTTTAAAAGGATCCAATCTCAGCATGGAGTGTCCAGTTCACCATTTGAAGTAGCCACATTGACCCAGAAATCAATTTCACTTATGTCAATTCCCCCCTTTGTCTGAATGTAAAGGTCAAGCATCCTTAACCATAACTAATCTATTAGCTTAAAGTGTACAATTGATCAGATGTATCAATTACATAAGAAATGACACTAATTGTAATGAGAATGGAAGAATAATACAAGGCCAATGCTTCTACTTTTTTGATGGTAACTTCTAATAAAAAAGATGAGCGCAGGAGTATTGATTTATTTCTGAAAGGGTACGGATCCTGCTGAGAATACCACCATATTATCTGATGGCATACTGGTCAGTTAATGATATGGAAAAACATTATTACAGATTTGTTTAGGCTGGCAGAAACATCTTAACTATTTGCTAATAAAACCCTTCTGAAGATGGTGTTGAGGCCCACTTCTCCATCACTTGAACAATCAGAAGAACTTCTTTTCACATTCATGTCCATAGAAGAAGATGACTCCATTCAAGATGAAGGACCCAGACTTAAGTTTTCTATAGAAAAAAAATAAATCTCTAGATTTTCTCACCCTGCACAAAATAGAGCAAAAGAATGTTTGAAAGGCATTGATTGTTTTTTGACAATACTGAGATAAGAGCACCCATAGAGCATTTGATTTACTGGAGAATTTAGAGAATCTGGGATGGTGCCTGGTTAATTGAGATATGTCGATTAATCATGTGTTGTGATACCTCGTAATGAACCAACAAGAGGACTTTTCATTAAGTAATTTGGTGCGCGGAGGTTTTGAAATTCCAATGTGTCTTCTTTATGTTTAGTTTTTCTTTGTGGCAAAAGACTATGGCGGAATTCCTTTATAAGAAAGGGGATAGATAGTTTCTCAGTTATCTAAATTGAATGTTGCCTACCTTATTTCCAATTAAACATCATTTTAAAAGATTTAGACCTGGATTTGGATACCAACTTCAAAGGCAGAGTACCCTACCCTATTGTTTTACTTCACTTTCATATGACTCCGCTGAAAACTGTCTGTAAGCTTACAGGTAGTTCCTAAGCATCATATGTATCATATGTATATTTACGTCCATTGCCATCTCCGGTTACATGAAGCGAGCTCAGGAGCAGAGCACGCTTCATACCCGGTTGGTCCCAGTTGCTATCAGCCGGGACCCGCGGCTGATACTGGACATCACCAATCGGGCTGATGTCTGGTTTTAAAGGGGTACTCCGGCCCTAATACATCTTATCCCCTACCCAAAGGATAGGGGATAAGATGTATGATCGCGGGGGTCCCGCCGCTGAGGACCCCAACAATCTGTCATTCCTCACCCACCTTTGTGAGCTTTATACAGTCACACCCCCTCCCAAAGACTTGCATTGAGGGGGCGGAGTTGTGACATCACTATACTCCGGCCCTGTGGTCTTCACGCTTCAGACTTGGAGCCTCCAGCGCTGCGAGAGATGCTCAAAAAAGTGGGTGCTGAATTACAGATTGCGGGGGTCCCAAGAGGTGAAACCCCGCGATCATACATCTTATCCCCTATCCTATGGATGTATTAGGGCCAGAGTACCCCTTTAACCCTTTAGATGCCACAATCAAAGTTGATCATGGGGTCTAAAATGGGGGAAAACACCAGCCGGTTAGCTCAGTGGGGTGTTTGGGACCGCTGCGGTGAAATCGTGGCGTCCCGAACTGCACAGAGGACAGCAGGAGGGTACTCACTTGCCTCCTCGCCATCTGATCGGTGATCTGCTGCTCCATGCCTGCTCAGCAGGTTGGAGCAGCAGCATGCTTTGGCATAGCATTGAACTGTGCATGCAATCAGTAGATTGCATGTTATGTTCCCCTATGGCAGTGTTTCTCAATTCCAGTCCTCAGGACCCCCTAACAGGTTATGTTTTCAGGATTTCCTTAGTCTTTCACAGGTGATATAATTGTGGTGATGCCTGATTCACTGACCATAATTATGTCACCTGTGAAAGACTTAGGAAATCCTGAAAACACGACCTGTTAGGGGGTCCTGAGGACAGGAATTGAGAAACACTGCCCTATGGTGACTAGAAAATAGTGTAAAAAAAATAATAATAATAATAATAAATGTGATTTAACCCCTTCCTTAATAAAAGTTTGAATAAATAAATTTGAATAAATAAATGTGATTTAACCCCTTCCTTAATAAAAGTTTGAATCACCACCCTTTTCCCATAAAAAAAACATATGTAAATAAAAATAAACATAAACATATGTGGTATCGCCGCGTGTGAAAATGTCCAAAATATAAAAATATAAATATAAAAATATAAAATATAAAACTAATAAAAAATTAGCCTTCATAAAGTCCCGTATGCTGAAAAATAAAAAAGTTATTGGGGTCAGAAGAGGACATTTTCAAACATATAAATTTTCGTGCAAAAAGTTATTATTTTTAGTAGGGTATCATTTTTACCATGTGGACCCACAGAATAAAGATAAGGTGTCATTTTTACTGCAAAGGGCACTGTGTAGAATTGGAAGCCCCCAAAAGTTACAAAATGGCTTTTTCTTTTTTTCAATTTTTTCGTTTGTTTTGCCATAGATTTTGTTATTAATTGATTGATGTCATTACAAAGTACAATTAGTAGTGCAAAAATCAAGCACTCGTATGGGTCTGTAGGTGCAAAATTGAAAACCTGTGCCCTTACGTACATTTAAGTCCTGTACATGAGTAGCGGTGCTCGCGTCATGCACTGCAGGTCCCGGCTGCTATCAGCAGCCAGGGACCCACCTGCAATGGCGGACATCAGCGATCGCCCTGATTTCCGCCATTAACCCCTCAGATGCTGTTATCAATACAGAAAGACAGATCACGGCATCTGCGGCAATGCGCGTGTTTAAATGGATGATCGGCTCACCCGCGGCACTGTGCATAGCACTGAACAGTATTAGCAATCAAATGATTGCTATAGATAGTCCCCTATGGAAGGTAAAAAAAAATAGAAAAATCCCCTCCCCCAATAAAAATGTAAATTGTCCCATTTTCCCATCTTACCTCCAAAAAGTGTTAAAAAAAATTCTAAACATATTTGGTATCTTCGTGTTTATAAATGTCCAAACTATCAAAATATAATGTCAATGATCCAGTACGGTGAAAATTAACGTAAAAAATAAAAAAAAAAGTCCAAAATTGCTGCTTTTTTGTCACATTTTATTTTAAAAAATGATTTATAAAAAGTAATTTAAAAGTTTCATATATGCAAATGTGGTATAGATAAAAAGTACAGATCATGGCGCAAAAAAAATTTGCCCTCATACAGCCGCGTATACAGAAAAAATTTAAAAGGTATAGGTGGTCAAAATAGGGCGATTTTAAACATTCTGATTTTGAACAAAAAGTTTAATATTTTTTAAAAAGCGGCACAATAATAGAAAAGTATGTAAAGATTGGTATCATTTAAAATTGTATTGACCCACAGAATAAAAAAAAATGTCATTCTTACTGTAAAGTTTACAGTGCGCAAACGAAACCCTCCAAAATTAGCAAAATTGTGGTTTTCATTTAAATTTCCTAAGTAAAAATTTTTTTTTTTTTTTTTTTTTTTTGGGGGGGGGGGGGGGGGGGGGCCGGGGGGAGGTTTGCCATACATTTAATGGTAAAATAAGTCGAGTCATTACAAAGTTAAATTGGTGGTGCAAAAAACAAGCCCTCATATGGGTCTGTGGATATAAAAGAGTTATGGATTTTAGAATGCGAGGAGGAAAAAACGAAAACACAAAAATAAAACTGGCCTGATCCTTCAAGGGGTTATCTAGGAAAAAACTTTTTTTATATATATATATATATATATATCAACTGGCTCCAGAAAGTTAATCAGATTTGTAAATTACTTCTGTTAAAAAATCTTAATCCTTTCAGTACTTATGAGCTTCTGAAGTTAAGGTTGTTCTTTTATGTCTAAGTGCTCTCTGACCCCTTTAAGGTCAAAATGGTCTTGGTCCGTAAGGAGTTAAATTATGTTTTTATTGTGTTTTCTTGAAAACATCAGAGGACAAAAGGAAGGGGTAGAGGAGGGGACAAGAGAAAAGAGAGGAGTCAAAATGTTAACATCTGGAATATTTATGGGCATATGTAATTAATGCTTTAGATCTACTTTGTTAGTCCAAAAATGAATGGCAACTTTCATTTCACATTTTTCACAGTATGAACTTGGAAATATGTATACATGGATGTACTTTGTACATGAAAAATAGAAGAGATAGAAGGGGAATCCAAAATAGGCTAGAGGTTTTCTGGGTTTGCATGCAAACTAAAGAAACCCTTTTATTAGAATGGGAACTGTATATAGGCCTCGAGGGTAAAGTGAAGAGTATGATACCATGGTGGATGAAATTACTCAAATGGCAGTAAAGGGGGATATTATAGTTATAAATGACTTCAGCATGCCTGAACGTGACTGACTATCCCCATTTACATGCAAAGGCAAGAATGTATTAAAGTAAATCTGTCATTGATATCACCACTAACCTGTCATACAGGCTTGTAGTGTGGGTGATACTAATCAACATGATACCTACAATGTCCTGAATGGGCCAGACGTTCTTTTTTATGTAAATGAGGTCCCTCGGGCATGGGCGGAGTTAGGACCGGAGCTCCGGGCACCCCACGTGATCTTCTGGCGGGGTGGGAGCTCCGCCCTGTTCATCAATATACATGGCCTCCCTCCCTGCTCTCGTGGCAGGTTTTTGCCACAGCGCATGCACCACTTCCAGAGTACACACGGAAGCAGCATCAGTTTCAGCCTCATTCACCCTCATGCCTTCATGCATCCTCATACTTTACTGCTGGCCACGGAAATGAGGCTGAAACTGATGCTGCTTCCGGGTGTACTCTGGAAGTGGCGCATGCACCATGGCAAAAACCTGCCGCGAGAGCAGGGATGGAGGCAATGCATATTGATGAACCGGGGGCGGAGTGCCCACCAGCAGATGATCAAGTGGGGTGCCTGAAGGAAAAACAGCGATAAGGGTGCAACGGCTGAGCCATTCAGGACATTGTAAGTATCATTTTGATCAGTATCAGCCACACTACAAGCCTGTATGACAGGTTAGTGCGGGTGATACTGATGACAGATTTCCTTTAGAGCCCTATACAGCAACATTTTTAACACAGCTTATGAAGTAATCAGCCAGAGGAGAGAACTTTCTAGATTTAGTATTTACCAATGGGGATCAGGTGTCTGAAGTTAAAGTGAAAGAAAATTTAGGTTACATTAATGTTTATGGTTTCACATAAAAAAGATGTATAAGAGCTGTCAGCATTACTGCAGAGGTTGAAGGGGTGAGGGGTTAGCCTATTAGTGCTTAGACCATAGGCCGTACACTGCTAAATTTTATCATCCCAAAGGGAAGCCTCTTCTAAAGACGAAGCACAGGAAAGCCCACAGTTTGCTGAAGACAAGCAGACTAAAGACATGGATTACTGAAACTTATTTGGTTCAGATGATGTCAAGTATGTGTCACGGCAGCCAGGTAAGGAGTACGAAGACAAATGTGTCTTCCCTACCGTCAAGCATGGTGGTGGGAGTGTCATGGTCTGTGGCGGCATGAGTGGTTCTGGCACTAGGAAGCTACAGTTCAGTGAAGAAACCATGAATGTCAACATGTACTGAGACATACTGAAGAGGAGGATTAAAGAAGCGGAGGGTAAAGAAGATGGACTGGCCAAGCATGTCTCCAGAGATAGGGGGAGGCCTTTTCAAAAATGAAAGAAGCGATCTGATTGGTTGCAGCAACTTTTCCTCTGGACAGATTTTGATAAATCTCCCCCATAAACCCTACTGATCATCTGATCATCCTCAAACGGAGGGTGGGGAGCACAAGATCTCTAACATCCACCAGCACTGTCATGTTGTCATGGAGGAGTGAAAGAGGACTCTAGTGGCGACCTGTGACCAATTTGGACATTTCCACTTAGGGATTTACTCCCTTTTGTTGCCAAGGTTTAGACATTAATGGCTGAGTGTTGAGTTATTTAGAGGGGCCATTAAACACTGTTATACAGGCTGTTCACTCACTACTACTTTACATTGTAGCAAGGTGTAATTTCTTTAGCGTTGAACATAAAAAGATATACTACAATATTTTTTATTTTTTTTATTGGCTTTTTACATATATACAGAGAAAAGAAAGAACAACAACAATACAGCAACAAAAGAGAGAAGAAGAAAAAACAGAAAAAAACAAAAAACATAGCTATATGATAGTTATGTTTGAATCAGTTGAAAAAATCTTGGGATCTGGTAATCTAACTATACCTTATCAAGGTTACTAATTATTTTAATAGCTGATTAGTTCATTGATTGATTCACTTGACCAGTTTCTTGTAGTTTTGGGCCTTTCCCATTCTCTTCTTAATTCTTCCTATTCCCCCAGAAACAAAATTTATTCAAGAATTACTTATAGTGGCTTAAACTCAAGCCATTTACACCAAGCAGAATTAAAGTAAACGGTTATTTGCTATAGCAATTGATCTCTCCATTAAACTATTGGAATGAGTTTAGTTGATGATATGTTTCACATTGGGAAGTTCTTTGGTTTTCCACTTGCCTGCTATATTCGATTTAGCAACAGACAAGAGATGCACTAATATGGTTTTAATTGGTATATTCTCATCCCCTATACCTATATGCAACAAAGCTGTTTCTGGTCCCCAGTGAAATGGTACATTTATAATTGTACGTAACAATATAAAGATCTGGTTCCACAGTGATTTAATGGCGTCGCACTCCCACCATATGTGCAGAAGGGTGCCTACATCTGGAGAGGAAAAAAGGCTAGAGTGTCCTCAAAACTTCTCTGCTTACCAATAGAGAGAGGAGGTGTAGGATGCCCTGTTAAACTACTATCAGGCTACTATATTGTATCAGACTCATAATTTGTGGACAGATGATAAGTCAAAACAGTGGGTTAATATTGAGACTGCTGAAAATGTTACAGTCTCATTTAAAAATATACTCTGGACTAGTCGCCATTTTTTGCAGCAAATGGCGTAAGTATAGGTGAACGCGGTAGTTGGGTGCTGCACTCTTGCCGGTATCAGACCCCAGTGATGGTGACCGATGGAGAATGGCGAAAGGCAAAATAAGGTAAAGAAACTGGTTTAACGGAGGCTCTGCACAACTGTAGATATGAAGTGAGGACCTGAGCAGCACAGGACAAAATAACTTTTATTGGTAGAATTCTGGACAACGCGTTTTGGCATACCCTAATACCTTCCTCAGGTCCACTTATAGTTCCCAGGGGTTGATTATGCTGGTCGCTGGTGGTGGATGTCCTGTCAGTATCTGTGCTGCTGCAGACAGATGGCAGCAGCACAGATACTGACAGGACATCACGACATGCACCACCAGTGACCCAGTACTGAGAATAATCACCCACTGGAAACTATAAGTGGACCTGAGGAAGGCATTAGGGTATGCCTAAACGCGTTGTCCTGAATTCTACCAATAAAAGTAATTTTGTCCTTTGCTGCTCGAGTCATCTCTTCATGTCTACAGTCGTGCAGAGCCTCCGCTAAACCGGTTTCTTGACCTTATTTAGCCTTTTACAGTAAAAGCAGTGATACAAGTCTGGTCTCTTCCAAAAGTATCACAACTGCTATTACCACTACCTCTAGGAGACCTACCTCTTGATGTTATACAGCAACAAATTCCCAACTCAAGTTTTTTAAGGTGGCAGGGCAGTGGTATTCTTAAACTTTCAGACATATTTGATTCTTCAGGCCTGTTACTCTTTGCTACCATTGTAGACAAGTTCAATCTCCCACACACTGATTTCCATTAGTACCTGCAAATTGAACATTATATAAATTCCATTTATAGAGACTATGCGGAAGATTTATCAAAACCTGTGCAGAGGGAAAGTTGCTGAGTTGCCCATAACAACCAATGAGATCGCTTCTTTCATTTTAAACAAGGCTTCTGCAAAATAAAAGAAGCAATCTGATTGGTTGCTATGGGCAACTGGGCAACTTTTCCTTTGCACTGGTTTTGATAAATCTCCCCCTATGTGCCCTCTTTATATTTCTTGTTTTTTTCCTCACATTCATCACAAAAAGGTATTTCTCGAGCATATGTAGCTCTTTCTCCTAATTCTGACATTCTTTCATGTTGTCATAAATGGGAGAAAGACTTGGGAAGGACTTTTTCTCTGGCCCAATGGGAAAGAGTATACAGATTGAGCACAGACGTATCTTATTGTATTTCACATTTAGAGATATCAAGAAAGCTGGTATACCATTGGTATATTACTTCATATAAACTTTCCAAGATGTACCCGGGATGTTCAGACCTGGGCTGGAGATGTACCGTATATACTCGAGTATATGCCGAGTTTTTCAGCACGATTTTTCGTGCTGAAAACACCCCCCTCGGCTTATACTCGAGTGAACTCTCCACCCGCAGTGGTCTGCAACCTGCGGACCTCCAGAGGTTTCAAAACTACAACTCCCAGCAAGCCCGGGCAGCGATCGGCTGTCCGGGCTTGCTGGGAGTTGTAGTTTTGAAACCTCCGGAGGTCCGCAGGTTGAAGACCACTGCGGCCTTCGACATCATCCAGCCCCCTCTCACCCCCTTTAGTTCTGTACAGTACTCGCCTCCGCTCGGCGCTGGTCCGGTGCTGCAGGGCTGTCCGGAGAGGAGGTCGTGCGGTGGGATTGTGGTTCCGGGCTGCTATCTTCACTGGGGAGGTCTCTTCTAAGCGCTTCGGGCCCGGCTCCAGAATAGTCACGTTGCCTTGACGACGACGCAGAGGTACGTTCATTACCAACGTACTTCTGCGTCATCGTCAAGGCAACGCCTCTATTCTGGGCCCGAAGCGCGGAGAAGAGGCGCCCCCGGTGAAGATAGCAGCCCGGAACCACTATCCCACCGGACGACCTCCTCACCGGACAGTCCTGCAGCACCGGACCAGCACCGAGCGGAGGCGAGTACTGTACAGAACTAAAGGGGGTGAGAGGGGGCTGGATGATGTCGAAGGCCGCAGTGGTCTTCAACCTGCGGACCTCCAGAGGTTTCAAAACTACAACTCCCAGCAAGCCCGGACAGCCGATGGCTGCCCGGGCTTGCTGGGAGTTGTAGTTGTGAAACCTCTGGAGGTCCGCAGGTTGAAGACCACTGAGGGCGGATGATGACAAGAGGATGATGAAGGGGGGGGTGTGGGATGATGACAAGAGGATGATGAAGGGGGGGTGTGGGATGATGAAGGGGGGTGGGGATGATGACAAGGGGATGATGAAGGGGGGGTGTGGGATGATTACAAGGGGATGATGAAGGGGGGTGGGGATGATGACAAGGGGATGATGAAGGGGGGGTGTGGGATGATGACAGGTGATGATGATGAGGGTCTGGATGATGACATGCGGTGATGATGATGAGGATGTTAATGACTGGGGTCTGGATGATGACAGGGGGGATGATGTATTTCCCACCCTAGGCTTATACTCGAGTCAATAACTTTTCCTGGGATTTTGGGTTGAAATTAGGGGCCTCGGCTTATACTCGGGTCGGCTTATACTCGAGTATATAACTGCGGTGCTCGCAGTACAATATTAACTACAATATTTTCAAAAGAAAAAAAAAACCTTTCCTGCTTTATATATCATGATACACTATAGCAACTGTTTTACTCTTTAATCTAATATATGTAAATGTTATACAATTGATGTGTAGATGATGAGAAACATCCATACTTTACTTACTGACTATAGTCTTTCCCATTCGTGAGACTACTGCCAGGTATGTACTACTCTAACCAACGGCTATTGATAGATGCATGTCTCCTGTCGAGAAAAAAAGTTTGCAGAAATCTATGATCTGCAATCTACGTTTTCTCTAGGTAAAAGATAGCCACCTATCAACAATGCCAATCCCACCCTCTTGGTTACAAGTTATAAACCCTGTAGAGTGCGCAGCAGCACTGTAAAGGGGTACTCCAGCCCTAAGACATCTTATCCCCTATCCAACGGAGCGAACATTGCTCCGGGTCTGATGAATCACGATAACGGGGCCGGAGAATGGTGACGTCACAGCTCCACCCCTGTGTGACGTCACGCTCCGCCCCTCAATACAAGCCTATAAGAGGGGGCGTGGCAGCATAGACTTATGCAGCAACAGAGTCAGATTTGAATGCTAGCTGGGGAGGGAGGCACACGCTGCCACGCTTGTCACCTGGATGTAACTTTTGAATGCAACAGATCTCAAGAGTAAGACCAGGTACGTTCTAAACTTTTCCCATGTTTGAGCAACACATTAAAAGTTTATTCAAATGAAAGTCATGCTTTAAATCCACAAAGCCTAAAATCTGAAGGATTACATGGTACCATACTTCCTCAATTGAAACACCATTTGTCAATTAGCTGACTTAGCAAAGAGGTTCACTTAATTTTTTTTACCTGCACCATGGATGGTTAATCATTATGCAAAAAAAATAGAAAAGAAATTAACATTATTGATTGGGTGTTATTAGCTCCTGAAGTACTTAAAGGGGTACTCCGCTGGGAAAAAATTTTTTTTAAATTAAATGATGGCAGAAATATAAACAGATTTATATATTACATCATTTTAAAAATCTCATCCCTTCCAGTACTTATCAGCTGCTGTATGCTCCACAGGAAGTTCTTTTCTTTTTGAATGTCCTTTCTGTCTGACCACAGTGATCTAAGCTGACACCTCTGTCCATGTCAGGAACTGGGTAAAGGAATGAGAAAATTGATCTGCTGCCAAGGTCAATTTTCTCATTCCTTTACCCAGTACCTTCACAGGACACCAGCTGGATGTTCCTGGGAGCTTCAGGCTGCACAGATCCACGCCATATTCACAACCCCTATACGGGGTGATATTTTGTATACGCTCAATGGACCCCCCTCTCTATTTAGGGTGAGGCACGAGGCGCCATCCTCTGGTCTTCTTTTTTCTACTTCTATACCTGTTAGGAACTGTCCAGAGCAGGAGAGGTTTGCTATAGGGATTTGCTCCTACTCTGGACAGTTCCTAAAATAGACAGAGGTGTCAACAGAGAGCACTATGGTCAGACAGAAAGGAACTTCGAAAAGGAAAGAACTTCCTCTGGAGCATATAGCAGCTGATAAGTACTGGAAGGATTAAGATTTTTAAATAGAAGTCACTTACAAATCTGTTTAACTTTCTGGCACCAGTTGAATTATAAAAAATGCTTTCTAGCGGAGTACCCCTTTAACACAAAGGCTAACTCTTTCTATCTGTTTCTATCGGCACTGAGAGTGTTTGCTTGGGTGTTATTCGTTTAGTTAAAGGGGTTATCAACTGGCTCCAGAAAGTTAAACAGATTTTTATATTACTTCTATAAAAAAATCTTAATCCTTTCAGTACTTATGAGCTGCTGAAGCTGAGTTGTTCTTTTCTGTCTCTCTTTTCAGTGCTCTCTGATGACACGTGTCTCAGGAACTGTCCAGAGTAGAAGCAAATCCCCATAGCAAACCTCTTCTATTCTGTGCAGTTCCCGAGACAAGCAGAGATGTCAGCAGAGAGCACTGTTGCCAGTTGATATTAAAAAACAAAGATTTTTCCTGGAATACCCCTTTAAATTATACTATAACCCCTTAATGAACCTGCAATTTTTTTGGGCTCACATTTTTTTTGCCCCTCACATTCTAAGAACCATAACTTTTTTATTTTTACAGAGCCAGAAAAATGTATGCAAGGCAAAATTTTAAAAAAATATGGAATTGGGCAATTTTATTGGGCAGTAATTTTATCATGGTTCACAATAGAGTAAATCTGACATGCCTTCTTTATTCTATGGGTCAGTACGATTCTAATTATACCAAACTTGGATAAATTTTGTTTTAACCCCACCAAGTACTATATAATCTAATATGTCCCTACCTAGTAGTAATCTAGCCCTAACCCCCTACCTGGCTTCAAAATTTTTTTAATCGCTTTAATAGAGCAGATTTAGTGCTTCTAAATCTGCTCTATAAAGCAGGGCAGGAAGCAGCGCTTCCCAGCAGGCACGACGTCACTGATGCCTTACTGGGCGCTTGCTTCCGCCCTCACATCGTCTATGCATGAGTGTTTTATTTATCTAATAGGGTGCCTCCAGCTGTTTCCCAACTACAACTCCCAGCATGCCATGATTGCTATTAGCTGTCAGGCCATGCTGAGAATTGTAGTTGTGAAACAGCTGGAGGCACCCTATTGTCTAATGTCCATAGTGTCACAAGAATGCCTCCCGCGAGCGTGATCGCTACCATCACCGCTAGCGGGGTCCCTGTGCCCACTAGCGGTGTCAAATGTGCCCCCCGTGCGAGGCTTTTAAATCTGTTCCTGTACCCTGACAGCTGACAGGGACGGGGACCAGAGTAGCGCTCGGCATTCTTGTGACACCGCTAGTGGGCACAGGGACCCCGCTAGCGGTGATGGTAGCGATCGCACTCGCGGGGGGCACATGTGACACTAGTGGGCACCGGGACAGGGTAAAGGGGCGGGCGTGTGTGAGGCCAGTGGAGCTGGCCAATGCGCGCAGCCCCAGCTATCAGCGTGCTCGCTCTCGCCTGTTTGATTGACAGGCGGGAGTGAGCACCGCAGTGCCTGAATTTCGACTCATTGCCAGTCTTCAATGAGTCGAAATTCAGTAGTGACGTCACTGCCGAATGCATTTGGCCACTAGGAGGGCGACCCCTAGTTGCCGAATTTAAAAGTGATTTTAAACTTGTCACTCACGATCATGTGATCGATCAGTCGGAACGACCGACCAATCACGACCCTCCTGGGTGGTGATCGGGACGACGATCGAAGCAGAGATCAGCGCCGGTGGGGGTCTCTTACCTGTCCCTGGTCTGGCGGGGGTCACCTTATGTGCGGTGGCAGTGACAGGAGCAGCAGGATCGGTCCCGGTGGCAGGATACAGTGGCAGCGCAGCATGCACAGCCAAAGGGCATGCTGGAAGTTGAAGTTTTGCAACAGCTGGAGTTCCAACTACAACTCCCAGGATGCCCTTTGGTAGTCTGTGCGTGCTGGGGGTTGTAGTTATGCAACAGCTGGAGGCACATTTTTTCTATGAAAAAGTGTGCATTCAGCTGTTGCATAACTACAACTCCCAGCATGCAAAACTACCAAAGGGCATGCTGGGAGTTGTAGCAGTGTGCCTCCAGCTGTTGCAAAACTACAACTCTCAGCATGCCCTTCGACTGTCAATGCATGCTGATTGTTGCAGTTTTGCAACAGCTGGAGACACATTGGTTGTGAAACCGAGTTTTTTACCTAACTCAGTGTTTCTCAACCAGTGTGCATCCAGCTGTTGCAAAAATACAACTCCCAGCATCAACTCACAGAGACTGTACATGCTGGGAGTTGAAGTTTTGCAACAGCTGGAGGCACACTGGTTGCGAAACACTGACCGTTTGTTACTTAACTCAGTGTTTCGCAACCAATGTTCCTCCAGCTGTTGCATAACTAAAACTCTCAGCATGTATGGTCTGTCAGTGCATGCTGGGAGTTTTACAAGGTACATTCACAGAGGTGGGTTTACAGCAAGTTTTCTGCTGCAAGTTTAAGATGCGGCAAATTTTCCGCCGCAGCTCAAACTCTCAGCTCAAACTCAATGTAAACCAGTCTGTGTGAATGTACCCGAAAAACACTACACTACACCTACACAAAATAAAAAGTAAAACACTACATATACACATACCCCTACACAGTCCCCCCCCCCCCCCCCCCCCCCCAATAAAAAAAAAAAAGTCTTGTACGGCACTGTTTCCAAAACGGAGCCTCCAGCTGTTGAAAAACAACAACTCCCAGTACAGCCACTGACTGTCCAGGCATGCTGGGAGTTTTGCAACAGCTGGAGATGCCTTGTTTGGGAAACACTGCCATAGGGTATTTTTGTGGCGGATTCAAATCCCCAGTTTAGGCCTCAAATGTGCATGGCGCTCTCTCCCTTTGGAGCCCCGTCAAGGAAACAGTTTAGGGCAACATATGGGGTATCTCCGTACCCCATTTGCGTTACAAATTTGGGGGGGATTTTTCTCCTTTTACCCCTTAGGAAAAGGTAAAGTTAAGGTCTACACCAGCATGTTAGTGTAAAAAAAAATTTTTTTACACTAATATGCTGGTGTTGCACCATACTTATAATTTTCACAAGCGGTAAAAGGAAAAAAAAGACCCCCAAAACTTGTAACGCAATTTCTCCTGAATATGGAAATACCATATATGTGGGCATAAAATGTTCTGCAGACGCACAACAAGGCTCAGGGATGAGAGCGCACCATGTACATTTGAGGTCTAAATTGATGATTTGCACAGGGGTGGTTCTGACATAAACGCAAAACAATAAATCCCCAGATGTGACCACATTTTACAAACTACACCCCTCACGGAATGTAAAAAGGGGTATAGTGAGCCTTAACACCCCACAGGTGTTTGACAAATTTTCGTTAAATTTGGATATAAAAATGAAAAAAATATATTTTTCACTAAAATGCTGGTGTTACCCTACATTTTTCATTTTCACATGGGAGAATAGGAAAAAAGCCCCCCAAAATTTGTAGCCCCATTTCTTCTGAGTAAGAACATACCCCATATGTGGATGTAAATTGCTCTGCTGGTGCACTACAATGCTCAGAAGAGAAGGAGCACCATTGGGATTTTGGAGAGAGAATTTGTCCGAAATTGAAGGCCATGTGTGTTTACAAAGCCCCCATAGTGCCAGAACAGTGGACCCCCCACATGTGACCCCATTTTGGAGACTACACCCCTCACGTAATGTAATAAGGGGTGCAGTGAGCATTTACACCCCACAGGTGTCTGACAGATTTTTGCAACAGTGGTCCGTGAAAATGAAAATTTTATTTTTCATTTGCACAGCCCACTGTTCCAAAGATCTGTCAAACGCCAGTGGGGTGTAAATACTCACTGCACCCCTTATTAAATAGCTGCATCCTTAATGTGAAAAAGGGCTCAGTCCTTATGGGGTTAAGGACCACGGGTTTTTCCGTTTTTGCACTTTCGTTTTTTCCTCCTCACCTTTTAAAAATCATAACCCTTTCAACTTTGCACCTAAAATCCCTATTATGGCTTATTTTTTGTGCCACCAATTCTACTTTGTAATGACATTAGTTCATTTACCCAAAAATCTATGGCAAAACAGAAAAAAAAATCATTGTGCAATGAAATTGAAGAAAAAACACCATTTTGGAAATTTTGGGGGCTTTCGTTTCTACGCAGTACATTTTTTGGTAAAAATGACACCTAATCTTTATTCTATAGGTCCATACGGTTAAAATGATACCCTACTTATATAGGTTTGATTTTGTCGTACTTCTGAAAAAAATCATAACTACATGCAGGAAAATTTATACGTTTAAAATTGTCATCTTCTGACCCCTATAACTTTTTAATTTTTTTGCATATGGGACGGAATGATGGCTAATTTTTTGCGCTGTGATCTGAAGATTGTATCAGTACCATTTTTTTATTGATAGGACCTTTTGAACGCTTTTTATTAATTTTTTCATGATGTAAAATGTGACCAAAAATACGCTATTTTGGACTTTGACCCTGCGGTTTAATTAATGATATTTTGTTTATAGTTCGGACATTTATGCACGCGGTGATACCACATATGTTTATATTTATTTTTATTTACATGGGGGTTTTTTTTAATGGGAAAAGGGGGGTGATTTGGACTTTTATTAGGGAAAGGGTCAAATCACATTTATTAACTTTTTTTTTTACACTTTTTTTTTGCAATGTTATAGCCCCCAGCACTGTTCACTGCAAAGCCATAGCTTTGCATTGATCAGTGTTATCAGCGGTCAATAGCTCAAGCCTGAATCTCAGGCTTGGAGCAATCGATGATCGGACACGCTGGAGGAAGGTGAGTGACCCTCCGCTCGCGTCCTAGCTGATCAGGAAACCGCATTTTCACTGCGGTGGTCCCGATCAGCCCCACTAAGAAGCCGGGAAGGTTTTACTTTCGTTTTTGATGAGTCTAAAGGGTTAATAGCGAGCGGCACCACGATTGCTGCCGCGCGCTATTAGCCCCGGGTCCTGGTCTCATTTACATTCCGGGACCGACTTGATATGACACGCGGTCACCGCGTGACCGTGCGTTATATCGCTGGAGTCAGCCACGGACCCAAATATAAGTCCATGGTCGTTAAGGGGTTAAGGCTAAAAGAAAATGTAAATTGAAAACTTGAAAAAGAAAAAAAAAAGATTTGTTCAATGCCATATTTTGACCCCTAACACTACAGAGCTGTGTTAAGGTTTATTTTTTTGTGCCATGAGCTGTAGTCTGTAACAGTACCACATTTGCGTATATATGACTTTTTGATCACTTTTTATGACATTTTTTCTTAGACATGCTGTGACCAAAAATCAGCAATTTTGGCATTTGGAATTTTTTTTTTACGTTCACGTCTTTCACTGTACAGGATCAGAAACACCATAATTTAATAGTTCGGACAATTACGCATGCAGCGATAACAAATATGTTTTGCTTTTTTACAATGTTTTATTAAAAATTGGGGTAAAAAACATTTTAAAAAAAATATTTTTTTTACTTCTTTAACAAATTTTTTACATTGATGTATGTTTTCGGCGCTTGATTGCTTACGGCAGCCTTAAGCAATCGCCGATCCACCAAGGACCAGGTAGAATGGGTAAGTCCCTGTTGTTCCCAAGTAACCCATCGACAGCACGCGATTGTGGAGCCGCTGCATCCCCAGGACGCAAATGTACATCCTGTTGCAACGGTACTTAACGCACCAGGATGTACATTTACGTCCTGTACATGACTGTGAGCATGTGTTAGGATTCGGCAGGCTGGATGTGGATCCTCTGTGTCAGCGAGGTATTGGTGTGGACCGTACCGGTGGACCGGGTCTAAGCTGCTACTGGTATTCACCAGAGCCCGCCGCAAAGCGGGATGGTCTTGCTGCGGCGGTAGCAACCAGGTCGTATCCACCGGTAACGGCTCAACCTCGCTGACTGCTGAGAAGACGTGGGACAGAAGGACTAGACAGAGGCGAGGTCAGACGTAGCAGAAGGTCAGGGCAGGCGGCAAGGTTCGTAGTCAATGGTAACGGCAGAAGGTCTGGAAACACTGGTAAGGCAATCACAGGAAATGCTTTCACTAAGCACAAGGGCAACAAGATCCGGCAATGCTGGGAAGGGGAAGTGAGGCTATAAAGGCATGGAGCAGGTGGGAGCTAATGACACTGATTGGGCCAGGCACCAATCATTGGTGCACTGGCCCTTTAAATCTTAGAGAGCTGGCACGCGCGCCCTAGGGAGCGGAGCCGCGCGCGCCAAGACGTGACAGCCGGGGACCGGGACAGGTAAGTGGATTTGGATGTGATCTGCGAGCGGGCGCGTCCCGCTATGGGAATCGCATCCCCGTCGGCAGTGTCAGTGCAGCGCTCCCGGTCAGCGGGTCTGACCGGGGCGTTGCAGAGAGGGGAACGCCGCGAGCAGGGACCCGGAGCGCTCGGCGTAACAGTACCCCCCCCCCCTTTAGGTCTCCCCCTCTTTTTGTCTGCTTGTCCCTTCACATGAGACGAGGCCATTGGGAACGATTCTTGAGTTTCCTTCCGGATGACAGAGAAGTCCTGGGTAACTTCATCAATGGCAGGCAATCCAGAAGAAGTGGGAATGGGGAGGGGGGGCAGAGGGTGAAGCTTGCCACGGGGCAGAGTGTTACCAGGAAGGGGGCTATGAGGAGGCAAAATCCCAGCTTGCTTTTTGCCGAAAATATCCTGGTAAGCCTTGGGAGGAGCCGGTATGGGTGGAACCTCAGGAGTTAGACAAGCGGGAGCAGATGTGAGGCATCGTTTGTGACAAGAAGGACCCCAATTCTTGATCTCCCCGGTGGTCCAGTCAAGGGTAGGAGAATGACGTTGGAGCCATGGCAGGCCGAGGAGGACTTCAGAGGTGCAGTTGGGCAGAACAAAAAATTCAATTTTTTCGTGATGCAGTCCAATGCTCAGAAGCAGGAATTCTGTGCGGTAACGCACAGTGCAGTCCAATTTTACTCTGTTGACAGAAGAAATGTAGAGCGGCTTGACGAGACGGGTCACTGGGATGCTGAACCTATTAACAAAAGAGGCCAAAATAAAAATTCCCGTAGAACCAGAGTCCAAGAAAGCCACAGCTTAGAAGGAGGAGTTCGCAGAAGGAGAAATCCGCACGGGCACAGTGAGACATGGAGAAGCAGACTTCACACCAAGAGACGCCACTCCCACGTGAGCTGGGTGCGTGCGTGCGTTTCCCAGACGCGGAGGACGAATAGGGCAATCCACTAGGAAATGTTCAGTACTAGCGCAGTAGAGGCATACATTTTTATCTCTGCGACGAGTCCTCTCTTCATGGGTCAGACGAGACCGATCCACTTGCATAGCCTACTCGGCGGGAGGCACAGGGGTAGATTGCAAAGGATACTGGGAGAGAGGTGCCCAGAGATCAAGGTCCTTTTCCTGGCGGAGCTCCTGGTGGCTTTCAGAAAAACGCATGTCAATGCGGGTGGCCAAATGGATGCATGCAGGTTGGCAGGAATTTCTCGTGCGGCCAGCACATCCTTGATGTTACTGGATAAGCCTTTTTTGAAGGTCGCGCAGAGGGCCTCATTGTTCCAAGATAATTCAGAGGCGAGGGTACGAAATTGGATGGCCGCCCACAGAAGAATCTCCTTGGACAAGGTTCAGCAAGGCAGTTTCGGCAGAAGAGGCTCGGGCTGGTTCCTCGAAGACACAACGTACCTCAGCGAAGAAGGACTGAACAGTGGCAGTGACAGGATCGTTGCAGTCCCAGAGCGGTGTGGCCCATGACAAGGCCTTCCCAGACAGGAGACTAACCACGAAAGCCACCTCAGACGGTTCTGTAGGAAATTGGTCCGACAACATCTCCAAATGTAGGGAACATTGAGACAGGAAACCACGGCAGAGTTTAGAGTCCCCATCATATTTGTCCGGCAGGGACAAGCGGAGGTTAGAAGCGGCCACTCGCTGCGGAGGAGGTGCAGGAGCTGGCGGAGGAGATGGTTGCTGCTGTAGCTGTGGCAGAAGTTGCTGTAGCATGGCGGTCAACTGCTACAGCTGCTGTCCTTGTTGGGCGATCTGTTGGGATTGCTGGGTGACCACTGTGGATAGGTCAGCGAGACTTGGCAGCAGCACCTCAGCGGGATCCATGGCCGGATCTACTGTCACGATTCGGCAGGCTGGATGTGGATCCTCTGTGTCAGCGAGGGATTGGCGTGGACCGTACCGGTGGACCGGGTCTAAGCTGCTACTGGTATTCACCAGAGCCCGCCGCAAAGCGGGATGGTCTTGCTGCGGCGGTCGCAACCAGGTCGTATCCACCGGTAACGGCTCAACCTCGCTGACTGCTGAGAAGACGTGGGACAGAAGGACTAGACAGAGGCGAGGTCAGACGTAGCAGAAGGTCAGGGCAGGCAGCAAGGTTCATAGTCAATGGTAACGGAAGAAGGTCTGGAAACACTGGTAAGGCAATCACAGGAAATGCTTTCACTAAGCACAAGGGCAACAAGATCCGGCAATGCTGGGAAGGGGAAGTGAGGCTATAAAGGCATGGAGCAGGTGGGAGCTAATGACACTGATTGGGCCAGGCACCAATCATTGGTGCACTGGCCCTTTAAATCTTAGAGAGCTGGCACGCGCGCCCTAGGGAGCGGAGCCGCGCGCGCCAAGACGTGACAGCCGGGGACCGGGACAGGTAAGTGGATTTGGATGTGATCTGCGAGCGGGCGCGTCCCGCTATGGGAATCGCATCCCCGTCGGCAGTGTCAGTGCAGCGCTCCCGGTCAGCGGGTCTGACCGGGGCGCTGCAGAGAGGGGAACGCTGCGAGCACTCCGGGGAGGAGCAGGGACCCGGAGCGCTCGGCGTAACAGCATGCTTGGGTCATGCGTGGCAGGTCCCGGCTGCTATCAGGAGACAGGGACCCGCTGGTAACGGCGCACATCAGCAATCGCGCTGATGTCCGCCATTAACCTCTCAGATGCCGTGATTAATACAGATCACGGCATCTGCGGCAGTGCGGTCACCAAAATAGATGATCGGATCGCCTGCCGCAGGGATCTGATCCTCCAGCATGGCGGCCAGAGGTCCCTTCACCAGCCTCTGTCTGTCTCCAGGGGTCTTCTGCTCTGGTCTGAGATCAAGCAGACCAGAGCAGAAGATGACCGATAACACTGATCAGTGCTATGCCCTATGCATAGCACTGAACAGTATTAGCAATAAAGTGATTGCTATAAATAGTCCCCTATGGGGACTATTAAAGGTGTATTCCAGGCAAAAACTTTTTTTATATATATCAACTGACTCAGGAAAGTCGAAGTTGAAGTTGAGTTGCTGTTTTCTGTCTAACTGCTTTCTGATGACTCACGTCCCAGGAGCTGTGCAGTTCCTATGGGGATATTCTCCCATCATGCATAGCTTCCGTGACGTGACATCATCATTGAGCAGTTAGACAGAAAACTTCAGAAGCTAATTGGAAGGATTAAGATTTTTTAATAGAAGTAATTTACAAATCTGCTTAACTTTCCGGAGCCAGTTGATATATAAAAAAAGTTTTTGCCTGGAATACCCCTTTAAAGTGTAAAAATAAAAGTAAAAAAAAAGTATTTAAAAAAAAGTAAAACATTTGAAAAATCCCCTCCCCCCAATAAAAATTTAAATTGTCCCTTTTTCCCATTTTACCCCAAAAAGTGTAAAAAAAAAAATTTTATAAACATATTTGGTATCGCCACGTGTGTAAATATCCGAACTATTAAAATATAATGTTAATGATCCCGTATGGTGAACCGTGTGAACGTAAAAAAAAAAAAAAAAAAAAAAAGGCCAAAATTGCAACTTTTTTGTAACATTTTATTCCCCGAAATTTTTTTTATAAAAAATTTATTAAAAGTTTTATATATGCAAATGTGGTATCAATGAAAAGTACAAATCATGGCGCAAAAAAAATGACCCTTCATACCGCGCTTATACGGAAAAATGAAAAAGTTATAGGTCAGCAAAATTAAACATACTAATTTGGTTAATAGAAGAAAAATATCCGGCGCTGGAAGTGTAGTTAAAACTTACTTCATTTGTTATCTTGGCAAGGAGACACAATACAGATCAGGTTAAAATGTGGTTAAAAATTTAGCGATTTTTTTAAGCGGTACAATAATAGGAAAGTATGTAATCATGGGTATCATTTTAATTGTATTGACCCACAGAATAAAGAACACGTCATTTTTACCTTAAGTTGTAGAGCGTAAAAATGAAACCTTCCAAAATTTGCAAAATTTAGATTTGCTTTTCAATTTCCCCACACAAATAGTATTTTTTTGGTTGCGCCGTACATTTTATGGTAAAATGAGTGATATCATTACAAAGGACAACTGGTCACACAAAGAAACAAGCCCTCATACTCGTCTGTGGATGAAAATATAAGAGGTATGATTTTTAGAAGGCCAGGAGGAAAAAACAAAAACATAAAAATGTTATTTGCTGAGTTCTTAAAGGGTTACTCCACTGGAAAACATTTTCTTTTAAATCAACTGGTGCCAAAAATTTAAACAGATTTGTTAAACAGACTGGCATTATGTACTTTTTACTATGTTCAACATATGGCAATTGGAATTAAAGGAGAACTACGGGATTGAAAAATGTATCCCCTATCCTAAGGATAGGGGATAAGTTTCAGATCGCGGGGAGTCCGACTGCTGGGCCCCCCGCGATCTCCTGTACGGAGCCCCGGCTCTCTGGTTAGAGAGGGCGTGTTGACCACCGCACGAAGCAGCGGCCGACACGCCCCCTCCATACACTGCTGTGCCGGAAATTGCCGAAGGCAGCGCTTCGGCTCTCCCATACCAGTAAATGGAGGGCGCGTGTCAGCCGCCGCCTCGTGCGGTGGTTGACAAGCGCTCTCTATGCGTGGGGAGATCATAGGGGCCCCAGTGGTCGGACCCCCCGCGATCTGAAACTTATCCCCTATCCTTAGGATAGGGGATAACATTTTCAATCCCGTAGTTCTCCTTTAATGTCTTTAAAATTAACCCTACTCTCCTATAAAACATCTTATACAAAATACAAAAAGGCACAGAAAAATACACCATTATATCACTTATGGAAAGTATTGATCCAATGCCTGTTTGATTTTAGGGGCAGTCCAAGATTAGTACTGCCCTATACCTTGCATAATAATCTAAACACATCTTATATAGACCTTATCAGGCTGTGGGACTTGGCTAATTGAACTAAAATTGGTCCCAAGAAGAGAAATGTTAAGTAAATGCAATAGCTTCTTTATTCCGTATTCAATAAACAAGCATATGTTGGTGGTGACATTTCAGCCACAATGAGGCCTTTGTCCGAAGATGTTGCATTTCATTAAATTCTAGTGCAGTGGCATTTTTCCATTTGGTCTACAGTTTGTTTTGGGTTTGGTGTGACTTGAAATTATATTGGCAAAGTATCGATCACTTGTGCTGTTGAAAACTTGACAATCAAAGCTTTAGGCTAGGATTCCACTTGTTTTTTTTTTCCTGTGTTTTTTTTTTCACAGAAAAAAATGCCAGAAAAAATACCAGTGCAATTTCCTGCGTCTGACGTTTTTTCTGGCGTTTTTGCATATGAGTAGAAATTGCATTTTTGGCCCCTTGTTGGGTACCCAAAAAAAAAAAAGGATGCAGTAGGGATGGGAAAAAATTTATTTAAAATTCATTTTTAATAAAGTCTGTGTGTTTCACTTTTTTTTTCTCTATTTTTAAATTTTTTTAGGTAGTACTACTACTCTTAGCGTGGAACAGACTGTTCCATGATGGGAGTAGTACCTGTACTAAGAGACTATCGCCCGATGCGATCGTCCATAATATATATTCCTACAAAAAAATGGTAGACTGAAACAACTAAACTGAAAACATATTCTTTATTAGAGATCACAGAAAGGTATTTCATGCAGAGTTGCACGAAATACCTGTGGGTCACACAGAACGTTTCCCTAACGCACATTTTGCGTTACGCTTGTTCACAGGGTAACTGTCCGTGACCCTGTGATCAAGCTTAACGCGCAACGTGCGTTAGGGAAACGTTCTGTCTTGTTTGAGCGAGGGGTATTTTATGCCAGTTTTTCATTTGTACCTATCTGTCTATGCTACATATAGCATACTTAGCATACAGACCGGCTTAGGGCCCCAAGGGTTTGTGCAATAGGTCCTGATGTCTGATAAATGTACTTTTCTGTGATACTTACATGCACTGCAGCACTTTCTTTGCCGGGACCTTGTTGCAATATATGCCCTTTAATGGTACTTACCTTTTTGTGTCTGTAAGATTCATATTATATTTTTTACATTTCATCTGGCATCCCGGGAGAAAAATTTCCTTTCTCTGCCCAGTAGTTTTTGCCATTTACCTGTGGGGACTTCTTTCTGCCGTGTATGTTTTGTGCCTTTTTATGTGTTTTTATTGTCTTTTCTGTGATCTCTAATAAAGAATATGTTTTCTGTATAGTTGTTTCAGTCTACCATTTTTTGTAGGTATATATATTTATGTGGGTAGCATAGACCTCGTTGGCGATTGTTTGTAGGATTAAAATCATCCATAATATTGCAGAGATGTGGAGCGGCTCTATACAGCGCTCGCATCTCTGCTCTGTACTCCGACCAGTGATGTGAATAGAACGTCACTCATTCATATTTTCCACCCAGAGTGGTGATTGGCCGGATGGTTGCAGCCGATCACCACTCTCAGAGGGAAACATGAATGAGTGATGTTCTACTCATATCACTGGCCGGAGTATAGTGCAGAGATGTGGAGCGCAGGAGAAAGCCGCTCCGCATCTCTGCAATAGATAGGCCAATCGCATTGAGTGTCAGGAGTGACACCCGCTGTGATCTATCCGCAGGTACTACTACTCCCAACATCGAGCACACTCTGCTCCATGCTGGGAGCTGTAGTACCTGCATTAATATACAGATCGCAGCGAGTGTAACTTCTTACACCTGTTGCGATCTGTCTATTAATGCAGGCACTACAGCTCCCAGCATGGAGCAGAGTGTGCTCCATGTTGGGAGTAGTAGTACCTGCAGTTAAGGAAAGATCACAGCGGATGTCACTCCTGACACCTGTTGTGATCCTCCTGTATAATGTATAGATGCGGCCGGCCGCTCTTCTATGGTCCCCTGCACTGACGTATATAGACCTATTCATATTTCCTGCAGAGAGTTGTGATTGGCTGGAACCATCTTGCCAATCACAGCTCTCTGCGGGAAATATGAATAGGTATATATATATATATATACGGTAGTGGAGGGGACCATAGAAGAGTGGCCGGCCGCATGTATACATTATACAGGATGATCGCAACGGACGATTTGTCTATTAGTACAGGTACTACTACTCCCATCATGGAACAGTGTGTTCCATGCTGGGAGTAGTAGTACTACCTAAAAAAAATGAAATGTAAAAAATAAAGAATAAAAAGTGAAGAACACACACACTACATTTTTATTATTATGGGCTACATTTTTAGTGCCCTGCCCACACACATAAATTGATCCCTGTTTAAAAATGTAAAACAATTTCATTATAAAAAAGATAAGTTTCGTTATATACAATTTTTTCCATCACTACTGTATCTTTTTTTTTTTTTTTTTTAATGGCACCCTATGAAATTTTATTAAAAAAGGTATTTCCATCACTTTTTTGGATTGCTAAAGTCCAAAAAATAATAAAATTGCCTGCAAAAACACCAAAGTTAAAACCCACCTGGCCTTTTTCTTGGCGTTTTTTTACTCCCATATACTTCTATGGAAGAAAACCGCCACGATTTCAGGGAGGGAAATAAATGCCATAGGCTCAACATGCTGCAACTTTGCAAAACTGCCAAGGAGCTGAAAAAGAGTGAAAAACACCAAAAGGATAAAAATTTAAAAAAATTAAAAACACAAAGTGGAAAAATAATTTAGCTTTTTTTCATTGATTTACAGCTAACATTTGGCCACAGCGTTTTTTGGCCAAAAAAACGCCATGTGGCAGAATTGGCATTTTTCCTAAAAAAAAAATGAAAATAAAAACAAGTGGAATTCCAGCCTTAGGGTAGAAAACTAGTCAGTGGCCCTGATTTATTAAAATGTGTGATTGAAGAAATTGATAGAATTTTCCCTCAGCAACCAATAACAGTTCAGCATTTCTATCTTATTGGCCCTCATTTACTAATCTAAAACCCACTAGTTTTTGGCAGGTTTTTCCAAGTTATTTTGGTGCATAGTGTCTGAGAAATGTCTGAGACATGTGCACCAGTAAAATCCAACTAACCCGACATAACATTGTGAAAAGCCAAAAGCGGGGCGTGGTCTGTCGCAACGGGGGCAAGGCTAGCCCAAAAAAGGGGTGTGGTTTCTTTACAACCCAAACTATTTACTATTGAATTCACAGAAAATCTTGAGAATAAATGGCTGGAAATTATCACCCAGAAAAAGCTGGTCAGAAAATGTTCCCAACTTGTAAATCTCTGATCCCAATAGTAAATAGAGAGGAATCCTACAAGTCTGAAACATTTCACACAGGTAAAAACCCAACACTTAGTAAATGAGGCCCATTGAGTTCAGGTAAAGCTGTGCTGTGATTGGTTACTGTGGGCAAAATCACTTCTTTTCTCACACATTTTGATAAATCATGACCAATATGCCTTAAAATAAAAGATGCACAATAAAACAAATAAAAAAGAAATGCAAACAAACATAAGTCACAATTTTTTACAGAGCTATGATAAATCGACTAAAGAAAATAGGATTTACATCTAGAAAAGCAAAATAAAAAAATAAAAACTGCATCTAACACCTAACAGAGGAAAACAAGATTATCTTGGGCCAAAGAGATGCATGTAATCATTGAGAGTTGAGCATTGGATGAAAGGGATATTTAATGATCAAGCACCAATCTGCATTGACCTAGGTGATGACTACTGTACTTTTGTTTGGCAGATGCCATTAACATGCCATTCATTTAACTAATTCCCATTCCTGTTTATAAGAAATGTTTCATGAAGCTAGAATATTCAGCTATTAAACATATAGGGGGAGATTTATCAAAACCTGTCCAGAGGAAAAGTTGCTGAGTTGCCCATAGCAACCAATCAGATCACTTCTTTCATTTTTGAAAAGGCCTCTGGAAAATGAAAGGAGCAATCTGATTGGTTGCTATGGGTAACTCTTCCTCTGGACAGATTTTGATAAATCTCCCCCATAGGTCCTGGTTTAGTATTGTACACCACACCTGTTTCGTCGGGTTGTGCGCCAGAATTTGGCGCATTGCACCACAAATTGTGTCTGCGGCAGAATTTGCACCCAAAAATTTAAAAACCTGGCCAACTCCCCATTTCACTTAGAAAAACCAAAAAGGGCCGTGACCGCCAGGGAAAAGGGGGCGTGTCCCTGACATTAAAAAAAAAATCCCAACATATTTTCTAAGGGTTCCACAGAAAATGTGGTGGACTTGAGCTCTGGAAAACCCGACAGATCATAGCAGTTGTAAAAAAAAAAAAAGTTGAATGTACGAAAACCTTAATAAATACTGTGGGAAAATACTTGTTCAAACTCAGAAAGAAAACTACACAACACTCTCAGTAAATCAGGGCCATATTGTCTTGTGTAATATCTGTGGTGGATTTGTGTATGTGATGTGGTTGAACATCCTTCAAGTGTGGTGATTCCATAATCACTGTTTACATTTAATAAACCTGTTCTGAGAGCTCAAACATTATATTAGGATGTGGACAGTATGTAAAGATCTTGTATATATGGATACATTAGGTAATTCTACAGAAAATTTGAATCATTTAATTTAGCTCTGTTGATGGCTCTTTTTATGCTAGGTAAGCCTGAGCAGTTAACTTTTTTAAGGTGGCAGTAGGCCCATGTTACCCATTGGGCCACTGGTTACACCAATTGTATGTTTGCCCCTGATTTGCAGCCCTACCACATAACTTAAAACATAAAATTAAGGGATCTCAAGAAGGTGGGGCAATGTTGAAATTTATAGATTAACTATAGCATCAAAATGTCAGCTGTTGTAGAAACCGGTCTGGAGGAGTGACTAGGGTATTCTGTACTTACATGGGCTTTGTATTAGCTTGAACTATTTTTTAAATCTATGAAGAGGTCAAAACAATACTTATTTACTACTGTAAGTGTTTCTAAATTACAAATGGAATTGTAAAAAATAAAAAATGATACATTTTCATTAGCAAGAAGGATAATATGTGGATACATTTTCAGAAAACAATGTCAAAATCAGGATATATTACATTCGAATATTTGGATTTACAAGGTCCAACTGGGAAACAATGTAGCAAATACCAATTCGAGACCATAAAGAGACAGTAGTTTAGTTCCATGACCTTTTTTAACGTAATAAGAAGCAAGAAGACAACCAGGTATCTGACCGGCTAGAGGATTGTACAGTACCGTTATAATGTTCATGATTTAATGATCATATTATAATAAAAACCTAAACCTATTAGTAAATGGATTATGTAGAGCTAAAAAGTAAACTCCTTAAAAAAACTAATATTGTTAATTGAAGCCTTTGTTTTATTAAAAAGTAAAAGGCGGCAACATGATCAGCAGATTTAGAAACCACCAATGAGACATAATAGAAGAGATCAGATCCTCTTGGCATAGAAGGAGTTACTTAGGCTCTTTAGAACCTGAACACTGTAGCCAAACTATACAGTGCAGCCACTGAGATCCTCCCTTTGTCCTTTCAGCGTTCATGCTTACAGTAAAGCAGGACGTGTATTTCTCCTGAAAGACACTGTATGAAATTAAAATTACATTGTGAAATTCAGTGAAAAGAAATAAAGGGTCTCAGCTACCGCCCTCCATTCTGAGTGATAAAGTGCCAACTGGGGGAGAGAGAGAAACAGGGATGGAAGGAGAGCGGGAGAAAGAAGTGCATAAGGGGGGGCTGTAATTTTGCTGAACATGTGTGGGTATTTCTTTGTCATACAAGGCACACACGCCCCCTTCTCTCACATTGTGTCGCTGGCTATTCTCTGTGATTCTTGTCTTGTTCTCTCTCTCTCCCAGCTCTCTGACCCTATGCCGGCCCTTTGCAATGCGTCCCCGAGAAGTCAAGTCATGCCAAATTTGTGCTCTCGGCGGTGGAACCAACTCTCACACACCGCAGGGCACAGCTTGCCTTTTCTCCCTGGCCCTTTCCCACACTTTCCTATGCTCTTTGTCAGCCCTTAGATTTTTTTTCTGCTTCTATTCAGTCCAAATTAGTCACGAATGGCCCCAGCCTAGAGACAAAAATAAATTAGGTGGAGTTTTTTCTTTTCTCTAAATCCCGTTTACCCTTGTTACCATTACGTACCCTTCCTTCACCCCCCCCCCTTTGCCCCCATAGTGAAGGATAGCTGTGGTTAACCCCTAATAGGGGACTGTACTTGTGGTAAAGACACTGTGCTGTAAAAAAAAAAAAATAGGTGACCTCATTTGACCCAAGGCAATTTCCCTTTGTCTCTCCATTTATAGGAATAGGCTCCTGCTCAATGATACTTACAACTGGGATTATACAAACATTGTTCATGCCGTCCTCCTTTTAATAGCAACGAAAAACCTCTGTACTATTGGTAATAATCTCTAGACCTGTAATGCTTGCCCATAGACAGTAAATGGTAATCTGCCATAAGATGTGCAAGTGTTGCCCAATAAAACCTCAAACTTTCACCAGATGCAGATTAAATAGGAATACCAACCCTAAGGATGTGTTCACAAATTGCGGCAAATTAGTGTTATCGCAACTAATTACCTTGTGCATTTTTGCCATGTTTTAATGCAAATGACAAAGTGTGGAAAAAGTTAAACATTTCATAGTGATTTGCAGAATCCTGTTAAAACACATTATTTTTACCACCATTTTCGCCATGCAGATTCTGTCTTTGGTCAGGTTAGAATCCAGGTCCCCAGCACTACAAAGCAACAGTTCTAACCAATCAGTCACCATTGTCTAGCCACCATGCTGCCATTGTCTAGCCACCATGCTGCCATTGTTTAGCCACCATGCTGCCATTTTTTAACCACTATGCTGCTGAAACAAATCTTTCAAATATAGCACAGTGAGTCTTAGACATAGACATGTGAGTTTCCATTTCAGAGCTGACCGTGTAGATATTACCACATTGTTTTACCTGATTCACTGATATCCAAATCTTTGGCATACATTGGAAAAACTGATTTCCCAAGTATTTTTAATTTGCCGATAGAGAACCTCATTTCTTCTTCTAAGGCATCCTAATGGCCACTGAAAAACCAAGGGATCCACAATATAAGGCAACTCAAATCAAGCAAAAGGATTTGCAGTTGTTTTTTTATTTCTTATTCTTAGTATTACAATGCTTGGAGACTACCATCTAAAGCCTTGAGACAGATATGTTTGTGTTGGCTTCATAAAGGCCAGTTATGGCCGAAACATTTCTGAAACATTTGCAAGCTATATTTGATAAACGTGGTACATATTAATATTTTTTTGCAAAAAAAGGCTGTTAACATAGAAGCCCTACCAATAAAAATTCTATGCAAATTTAATTTCAACTGAGTGCAATGGTTGTCGGTGTATAGTTTATCTGGACTGCTGTCCCTTCTACTGAGTGCCTTACACAACTAACCATTGAGCAGAACCATTAAGGATTCCTCTATGGTACACATTAAATTATCATTACATGGCATGCTTTCTTATGGACACAGGAGGCTATGGGTGTATTTAGTGTTTTTACCACTGTGGCTCACTGGTTAGCATAGTCGCCTTGCAGCACTGGAGTCCTGGTTTCAAATCTAATCAGGGTAACAGCTGTATGGAGGCTTTGGGGGAATTTATCATTGGTTGTAGGTGAATAATTTTTGTTCACCTTTTTTTTTTTTTGCATGGTGTGTACATGCAGTAAATTAATTAAATCGTCTTAGGGCATCACTTCACTTTTGTATACCACATTTGTATTTCTTTTTGTACCATTTTTTTTAGATGGGACTTTTTAATCACATACCGTATTTAATGATATATGATGGTACCACAAATCAGCATTTATGGTGTTTTTTATGCCGTTCACTGTATAGGATCATACTCATTATATTTTACTAATTTAGACATTTTTGCATGCGGCGATACTTAATGTGTTTTTTGTTGTTTTTTTTTACATTTTGATATGCAAATGGAAGAGGGGGGGTAATTAAAATTTTTATTAGGAGTGAGTCTTATGAATTTTTTAAACTTTTGTTTATGATTTACTTTACACTTTTTAAATCCAAATAGTGGACTATTATATTCAATCTTTTGATTGCATGTACTTTTAAGTATATGTAATGACCTTCTTTTCCCAAAGGAAATGGTGCTTAGGATGAAAATTGGTATCCACATCACAGGTACCTTGGGGAAATATAGCGTCTGTAACAATCATTACTGTCACTATCTTACATACTGTCCCTCTTTGTTCGAACCTGTGGGGACGAATATTTTTGGTAATGTAACAATGTCTTCAGTACAAAGAATCTGTATTCCCTTGCAGTTTGAATGCTCTGTGCTCCAAACTTAAAGGGGTACTCCGGTGCTTAAACATATTATCCCCTATCCAAAGGATAAGGGATAAGATGCCTGATCGCGGGAGTCCTGCCGCTGGGGACCCCCGGGATCATGCACGCGGCACCCCGTTTGTAATCAGTGCCCGGAGCGTGCCCCTCCCATCGGCTTGCATTGAGGGGCGGAGCATGACGTCACACGGGGGTGATGCTCCGGGCACTGATTACAAAACGGGGTGCCGCGTGCGTGATCCCGGGGGTCCCCACCGGCGGGACTCCCGCGATCAGGCATCTTATCCCCTATCCTTTTGATAGGGGATAAGATGTTTAAGCACCGGAGTACCCCTTTAAACTTCTGTAGGATGAGAGACCACCTTGTAGCTCTTGCTTTTCACTCCTTGGCCAGGCTTCTCCAAGAGGGGAGCAGTCTGTGATCAACCTGAAATGTCTGCCCAACAAGTAGTATCTCAGTTATTCTAAGGTCCGCTTCATTCATAAGCAATCCCGTTCTAGAATGCTAAAACGATTTCTTCTTAGGTAGGTGACAGAATGTTCTTTCTTTAAAGGGGTACTCCAGTGGAAAACATATTTTTTTTTAAATCAACTGGTGCCAGAAAGTTAAACAGATTTGTTAAATTATAATAAAAAAAAGGAGGGGGGGGGGAGCTCAACACAAATATAGTAGTAAGAAAGCCTACACCGAGGATACTGCGTTGCAGCTACTCTTGTGCCAAAAGGATAATTTAGTAAAACAGAAAAAGATGCAGTCCTACTAGGTATAGGGGAAATAGGAAAAAAATAGAGGGAGTAAGAAGAAGTGTCTAAAACATAAATAAATAAATTGTATTTATTGAATGATAGTCTCGATGATGTTCTATAGTCTTGTCAGGGCCCTTGCCACAGACTGAACAAAATATATTAAAAGAATATTCAGACCTATATTGTACATAAAATATACATAAAATTTTCATTGTTGCAGGAAATAGATTGTTAAAAAGTCTTGAGAATAAAATATATTCGGGCTAGTGGGTTAACAAAGTCAAATAGCAGTTTTGGGAGCGCTGGAGGCTCCTAAATAAATGCCCACTGTAACTGAGTTTGTGCGCGTATTAGCACTGATGCAAAAAGAACAATAATCCTCTATCTCCGACAGCACGGAGACCGGGTAAATGAGGAACAAAGTTAGAAGATCAGGCACTTAGTGCCTCTTACCGGCTCCTGGTGGAGGACGATTATCGGCATACGTGTAGAGATGTATTTGTGGTACGTCGCCTTTGACCCGACGGCACTGGAAGATGTAAGAGAGACGCACGGAGTCCGGTGGTGGTGATGTCCTGGATGCCTCTCAGTCCCGGTAGCACTGGTCTGGTGATAAAGATGAGTTTAACAGCGTGTGGCAGCGCTGTGAAGTCCCTCTGCCCCGATGGCACGGGGGTCAGATGTAGAGGTGAGGGTAGCCCAATAGGTGTCCCGATCAAAGTGCAGAATTATAGCAGTCTAAATCAGACGCGTTTCGGGGAGCTGGGTCCCCTTTTTCAATGGTAGCAATGCAAAAGACTGAATGGATAAGACTGGAGGTTTTGACCTTATATAGGGTTGTTTTTTACAATGTCATAATGGTAACATCATTCAGGTGAAAGTAAAACAACGTCATAATGGTAACATCATTCAGGTGAAGGTAAAACAAGACCTGGATTATGTTAAGGCAAATAAGCCCCAATAAAGTTTTTAGACACAGAAAGAGAAAAAAAATGGAAAAAATGAAATAGAGAAATAGTATAGTAATAAAGAGTTGGTGAAATGGATATACGTAGGTGACAAAAAAGATAGCATAAGTTAAATAAATAAATTACTTATGTAAAGTTACATATATGTGCAAAAATAGCAATGAGTGGTGAATGGACATATAATAATTTGTTGGAATAAAAGAAGGTGTAACTTACACTAGGAATATGGGTAAGTGGATGTGGAACTACTGACATGCATGAAAAATGCCTTGGGGTGCTGGGTCTTAGTGTTAGTACTATGATCAAAGACTAGCCGTGGCCTGAAAATGTGTACCGTATATACTCGAGTATAAGCCGAGTTTTTCAGCACGATTTTTCTCGAGTGAACTCTCAGCCCTCAGTGGTCTTCAACCTGCGGACCTCCAGATGTTTCAAAACTACAATTCCCAGCATGCCCGGACAGCCATCGGCGTTCCGGGCATGCTGGGAGTTGTAGTTTTGAAACATCTGGAGGTCCGCAGGTTAAAGACCACTGCCCGGGCCTTCGTCCTCATCCAGCCCCCCCATCCCCCCTTTAGTTTTGTACTCACCTCCGCTCGGTGGGACGTTCGGGTGAGCTGGTCTGGGCCATCTGTGCTGCAGGACCGTCCGGTGGGGAGGGATAGTTGTTCCGGGCTGTCCATCTTCACCGGGGGGGCCTCTTCTCCGCGCTTCGGGCCCGGCACCGGAATAATGACGTTGCCTTGACGACGACGCACAGGGACCCTGTGCGTCGTCGTCAAGGCAACGTCACTATTCCGGGCGCGAAGCGCGGAGAAGAGGCCCGTGAAGATGGACAGCCCGGAACAACTACCCCTCCCCACCGGACGGTCCCTGCAGCACAGATGGACCGGACCAGCTCACCCGAAAGTCCCCCCGAGCGGAGGTGAGTACAAAACTAAAGAGGGGATGGGGGGCTGGATGATGACGAAGGCCCGGGCAGTGGTCTTCAACCTGCGGACCTCCAGATGTTTCAAAACTACAACTCCCAGCATGCCCGGACAGCCGATGGCTGTCCGGGCATGCTGGGAGTTGTAGTTTTGAAACATCTGGAGGTCCGCAGGTTGAAGACCACTGTTAAATCAGACATTGTCAAGCGGTGGTGATGAAGGGGGTGGTGTGGGATGATGACAGGGTAAGGATGAAGGGGGGGATGATGATGGGGGGGGATGATGAAGGGGGAGATGATGAAGAGGGGATGATGACAGGGTAATGATGAAGGGGGGATGATGACTGGGTAATGATGAAGGGGGGATGATGAAGGGGGATGATGAAATGGTAATGATGAAGGGGGGATGATGACTGGGTAATGATGAAGGGGGGGATGATGACAGGGTAATGATGAAGGGGGGGATGATGACAGGGTAATGATGAAGGGGGGGATGATGACAGGCGATGATGATGAAGAGGGGATGATGACAGGGGGGATGATGTATTTCCCACCCTAGGCTTATAGTCGAGTCAATAACTTTTCCTGGGTTTTGGGGGTGAAATTAGGGGCCTCGGCTTATATTCGGGTCGGCTTATACTCGAGTATATACGGTAATAGTGTTAGGGGTTTAAAAAAGCTAATAGAAATAAATAAGAGGGGGATAAAGTTCATATATATATAGGAAAAATAAATAAATGAAACTGGAGACATATAGAGCCTAAAATGTTGGGAAAAAAAACATTAAAAAAAATGTATTAAAAAAATGTATTAATAAAAATACATAAAAGAATAAAAAAAAAATTTTGAAAATTAAAAACATTGCAAAATAAAAAGATTAAAAGATACATTTCTTGCTACTTATAAAAAGCCATACAATTCTAGTTCAGCATTCAGGCTCCTGGGTTCTAAAGTACCGAACTCATAGATTTTTCTTGATTCTGCTTTGGACATTTGTGTGACAAAGTTTCCTCCCCTCCAATTCTTTTTAACTGACAAAATGGCTGAAAAGGTGAGATCTGATGGATCCGAATTGTGGTACTGAAAGTGGGCTGACAAGGGGTGTTTTTTGCTGCTCTTTTTTTATATTATAAATATGTTCCGCTATACGGATTTTGAGGGATTCTGTTTCTGGCAGCTACATGTGATAATATAAATAACCCCTTTAGAGTTGCATGTAAGGAATTGTTTAATCTCCCACTGAAAGGAATTGGAGGTGGAGATTATTTTATCTACTTTTTTAGGGATTTTGGTGGCTCTACAACATGTACAGATGCCGCATCTATAAAAGCCTCTGGAGGTTAGCCATGTGTCTGGTTTTGCTTCTCTTGTATTATGTATTGTAGGGGCTATTTGAAGGCTCAAGTTCGGTGCTCTCGTAAAGACAATGGGCGTTGTATTGGGTAAGGAGGAACCAATGATTTTGTCTTGCTGGAGTAGATGCCAATTCCTAGTACAGATCTGTCTCAGTTTTTTGTAATCTTGGTTAAATGGGAGGACTAGGCAGGTTTGGCTTTCACTGTTTGATGGTGAAGTTTGTGTTATAAAAAAAATATTTTTGTCTAATTTCTCTATTTTGTCTTTTGAAGCCATGATGGTTTTAGAGGGATAGTTTTTTGTTTCAAATTTTTTTGTGAGTTCTGCCTCTAGCTGGTATTGATCCTCGTTAGTGCAGTTTCTTTTTAATCTTCTGAACTGACTCGTGGGGAGATTTGTAAATGACTTCTACTAAAAAATAATTACCCTTCCAGTACTTTTTAGCAGCTGTATGCTACAGGGGAAATTCTTTTATTTTTGAATTCCTTTTTGTCTTGTCCACAGTGCTCTCTGCTGACACCTGATGCCCGTATCAGGAACAGTCCAGGGCAGCATAGGTTTGCTATGGGGATTTTCTCCTGCTAAGGTTTATCAAGAGAGGTGCTATGGTGTTACACTTGCTATCAACCTACAGTAGCAATTCACAATTCCAAAAAAACTCTCTTACTTGCTTGTTGGTTAGGGCCGGTGCCAATTTTGGATGGCAAAGTCTTTTGTCTCTTGCTTTTGGGCCTTGGATAGGATCTCCAATATATGTAGTTCTGGCATGAAGGGGTGCTTCCTGCTGACACAGATGTTTTACTGTGTTACTGGGGGAACACACTGCTATCAGAGACTCTCCATCTTTCCATGACTTAAGTCATGTGGTACCACAGTTCTGGCTTTCTCCTACCCGGTTGGTACAGTTTACATTTTACCTCTCTCGATTACCTCATAGGGCCCTTACCACAGTTGGTACACACATCAACACTTGATCCCGAGTTAATCCCTTGAGGAAACAGATACTTTTTGTTTTTGCTTTTTTGTCTTTTCCTCTTCGCCTTCTAAGAGACATAACTCTCTTATATTTCCATCCACAGACCCATAAGGGCTTGTTTTTTGTGAAACCAATTGTACTTTGTAATGACATCACTCATTTTACCATGAAATGTATAGCAAAACCCAATAAATTATTTGTGTGGGAACATTTTATTGAAAACTGCAATTTTGCAAATCTTGGAGGGTTTCATTTTCACACAGTAAAACTTTGTTTGAGGGTAGCTAGGTGGAGGGGAGGTTTATTGCGCCACCTGCAGTAAGCGGAAGAAGTGAAGTCCAGGAAGGGTTCCATTACTGTGTTTGCCAGGATGATGGAGGGTTTTTACTAATGTTGCTCAGTGCCTGTGGATAGGCACTCCTTTTTGTATTTGTTTCTTGTTGGTGTCCTCATGTGTGTGTCTCCACTCCCTCCTTCTTTCTCTTTTTCTTTCTCTTTTTTTCTCTTACCTTCTGTGTCGGCCGCACCCAATTCTCTGCAGAAGACAATGCCCACATGTCCACCACTCACAATATGAAATTAGTCACCTGGAATGTTAAGGGACTTAAGTCCCCAGCCAAACATCGCATGATTTTGAAACACCTCAAAAATCTTGATGTAGATATTGCTCTCTTGCAGGAGAAACATTTGTCTGAATCAGATTTTCCTCATACGAGACAGCTTTGAGTTGGAGAAGTCCTGGGGTCTTCTGCAGAGAATGGCAAAGTGGGGGTGTTAATGTTGTTCCATAGACGTCTCCAGTATTCTATTCATTCACAGGAAGGAGATACTCAGGGACGCTATTTTAGAGTGGTGCTAGATACCCCAGCTGGTCTACTGTCAATTTATAACATATATAGTCCAAATACTTCTAATCAGCCTTTCTTTTCTTCCTTTGAATCCAAACTGCTCCAGGATGGTTCACACAACATTATATTTGGGGGGGGGGATCTGAACACAATGGCGAAGACCCCCACTTCCAGGGAGTCCCATAGGGGAGTACAGGCTACAGGATCTACTCACTTCCATGGCGCTGGTAGATGTCTGGAGGTATTTCATCCCATGGACAGGGAGTTCACCCATTTTTCACATACACAGCACGCTTGGTCATGTATAGACAAATTTTTGGCCTCCCAGGGGCTGCTCACCAGGGTCGAGGAAGTAGAGATTGAGGACATGGTAGTGTCTGACCATGCCCCGTATGCATGTCACTATTGGATGTAACACCCAAGGGCACAGATATACTGTGGAGATTTCCAGTGTTTCTAGCATCTGATGTAGATTTCATAGCTAGACTTAAGGGGTAGTGGATGGAATTTGCTGCGACTAATGCTGATTCAATGACTAGACCATCCTTGTACTGGGATACAGAAAAGGCAGTCATCAGGGTCAGGATAATGGCGTACGTGGCAGCAAAAAAAAGAAGTGTAAAGCTGATTATGCGGCCCATTCTGACAAGGTGCAGCTAGCTTACACCACTTTTTTGAATTCCCCTACTCAATCTCACAAAGATATCTCGGTATCGGCCAAACAGTGCTTGAGACTAGCATGAAGGCGTGGGACATACTGCATAGAGATCAACGTTCAGTAGATCTATTCCGATCTGGGATCACAGCAGGAAAATTACTGGCACAGCTAGCGCACCCCAGCAGGCAAGGGGATTTTATCAGATCTTTGGTAGACAGGTAGGGTTGTGTTCATACTCATCCTAAAGCAGTCAATGCCACTCTCCAACAATTATATTCAGCTCTGTATGCGAAAGATGATACGGATGATCAGGGGGGCCTGCAATTTTTGAGGGATTTACCCCTACCTAGCCTATCCACGGAGGACAATGATGTTCTCATCTCCCCCATTACTCAGGAGGAGGTGCTGAATTGTATTAAATGTCTGAAGACCGATAAAGCCCTGGGCCCTGACGGCTTTGGGAGTGAGTTTTATAAGTCCCTAGTAGAGGAGGTCACAAAACCCCTGGCTGACCTCTTCAATAGCAACCTAGGGGGGAGCCCCATCCTACCATCTGGTAATACTGCTTATATAAAGGTCCTGTACAAATCTGACAAGCCTCCGGAGAGCCCGGAATCCTACAGACCCATTTCTTTAATTAATCAAGACCTCAAACTGATGGCAAAGATTATGGCTGATTGCCTTGCTTTACTTTTGCTTTCCCTTTTGGGTTCACACCAGAATGGGGTGTGTTGAAGGATGTTGGGATGTTGCTAACATTAGGTCTGTCTTGGCTGTTTTGGAGGCTACCAACAGAAGGGGATACTGTTCAGACCCAGCTGGTCTTTTTTGCCCTTGACGCGGAAAAAGCATTTGACAACGTCAGCTGGTCATGGCTGGACAGTGTCCTCGATAAATTTGGTCTGGCAGGGTCCTTCAGGACTTTTTTGTCTGCATTACAGTGACCCCCCAACATACGATGGCCCCGTTAAGTGCTATCCGGCAGCGCAAAATGCTTAAGCTGCTGCCGGATAGCAGCTTAATGTTCCCCGTGTGGTATTACTTACCCCTCCATGATGCTCCGGGGTGCCCTTCGGGTCCAGCGCTGGTCCTCCGGTGTCTTCTCGGCCCTCTCCGGGACGTCAATACGAAGCTGCACACGCCGTCCCATCATCCAATAGGAATGGCGGACACAGCGACGTAATGGCGTCGCTGCGTAGGCCCAGTAAGGCCTTGCGGAAGACAGCGGAAGACCGGAGAAGACAGCGGAGGACCAGAGAAGACCAGGAGAGCCCAGCAGAGGACCGGAGAAGACCAGGAGAGCCCAGCGGAGGCCCGGGGACACCATCGGGAGCGGCAGGGACACCATCGGGAGCGGCGGGACGCGGTCCGGAGCGGCGTGGATAGGTGAGTATGACTTTACTTTTTTACATTGCACGAATACCTCAACATACGATGGATTCTACAAACGATGGCTCGTTTGGAACGAATTACCATCGTATGTTGAGGGACCACTGTATATGCTGAGCCTAGGGCTCGGTTTTATACACCAGGTTTTTTGTCCGATAATGTTGTTTTACAGAAGGGGACCTAACAGGGGTGTCCTCTTTCGCCCCTTTTATTTGACTTGGCTCTTGAGCCACTAGCTGTCCACTTGATGAGGTCCTCTGTATACCGGGGCATTCAGGTGGCATGACAGGAGGTGAAACTCGCCTGCTTCGCAGATGATATGCTCTTGTTCATGGGTTCCCCTAACACTCAGTTGCTAGCAGTGCTAGAAGTCCTCGCAATGTTTGGCTGGTACTCAGGTTATAGAGTAAACGTTTCTAAATGTCAGCTTCTTTATCTAGGTACGGGTAACCATAGGTCATCCACTGAATTGGGCGTTGAGGTGGCATCCAAATTTATTACATATTTGGGTGTCAAGCTCCCTGTATGGCCTCAATTTTGTGCCTCTCTTTAAACGAATAGAACAGGAACTGACTAGATGGCAATCGCTTCTGCTCTCTTTATTTGGCAGGGCCCACCTTCTAAAAATGGTCAGCTTTGGTAGATTACTTTACCCCTTACAGATGATCCCTTTGCTGCTCCGTCATACTGATGTGTTTAGATTACAATCAGCCTTTACAAGCTTTCTATGGAAGGGCAAACGCCCGCGCATAGCGTTTAGGAAAATGTGTCTTCTAGTCCTAGAGGGAGGTATACAATTACCTGATTTATGCCTATATAATTTGGCGGAACTATTTGCGTCATGCCTGTGACTGGATCTTGGGAACTTCGTGGCTCTCTAATTCACACCTAGGAAGAGCGTTAGCCGACCCTCTGTTGCATGTGCCATATGGTTCTCTCCCTCCCTTGATTAAGATGAGTCTCCTCCTGAAAGACATTATCGCTGCGTGGAAGGTGACTAGAAAGCTTTATGGTTTACCATATATTATGTATAGTTTTCTCCCCCTCTGGAAATCCCCATCCTTTCCCCAGGGCAGGGACAATAGCTTTTTTGTTACTTAGAAGGCTAAAGGGATAGAATATGTAGACCAGATGTATCTGGAGGGTGCTGAGAATTTATTGAATTGGGAGGTGCTGAGGCGCACGTTTGCCTTACCTCCGAGCCACTACCTACAATATATGCAGCTTAGATCCTATGTTACCAGACTTTTCAAAAGTCGTGAATACCTCTCCAAGTTGGCGTTGTTCTGGGCTTTCTTAGGCCCTGATGATAGTAGGCTCTCCTTGTCTTCCATTTATTTTAATCTGAAACAAGCCTCTTTACACTCATTACGTGAATCCTTATTCGCATCTAGGGGGGAGGAACTAGGCATCACTGATGCAGGAACTAAATTGCTCGTGGGATGGCAACATGTTAGGTGAGCTATTTTGAATGAGATATGGAGAGAGATGCATTTCCGTATACTACACAAGGCCACTTATGCCTTTAATCTATTGTTTAGTGATGCTCCTGCTCCCTATCTTAGGGACTGTCCTAAGTGTGCCTTAGCTAACGCCCCACTCCTACATGCTTTGTGGGAATGCCTGCGCCGGAATTCCCTATGGGGGGAGGTGCAGAATTATATTAAGATGGTGTGTGTGTGGAGGGAGGGGGGGGGGGTAGAGGTCCCACTTTCCCCTTTGGCCATGATCTTTCATTATGTTCCACTATCTGCACAGGAAGGGGAAGGCGGCTCAGTGGTGGCGGTAAAGGGGGTGCATTTGATGCTGTCATCCACAGTTAAATGCCTGCTTAATCACTGGTTACAGAGTGAGCCGCCCAAACTCCAACAAGTAATTGAAGTAATGAAGGGTTTACTTTTTTGACAGACTGGATACTTTAAGAAACATGGTACGGAGAGCCAACAAATTATTTCGTACCTGGTGGTCGTTTATGGAGCATGCATACTTACCCAGTGAGCTGACTGACTTAATGAAGGAGTTTTGTGACAATTCTTGGTACTGCAGAGCTGGTCTTAGTGGTTCACTGGGTGGGTTAAGAGAGAACTGAGTACAGGAGAGGGGGTGTAGGAGGACACAGTGGGTCTTTTGACCTTCTCTCTCCTTATTCCTCTTTTGTTTCTTGTCTCCTGTGTCAGTGTTTGTTGTCTTTGTTGTGTGTCTGTGCTTCGTCTGTGAGTATTTGTTGGGGATGTGTTCTGGTCCTCTTTAGAATGGTCGTGGGGGGATAGGGGTCTATGGGATAGAGACCTGATGTTTTTTCTGTTGTTTTCTAAGTATTGTGGTAGTATTGGAAGGTGACCGTGAATTCATTATGCTCAACTAATGCGTGCAACCTTTATCTAGGACCTATATGCGGAGGCCCTCAATTTTCACATGATACAGCACTGGACTTTGCCTACATATCGACTCTAGAAATGATGAAGTCCGCAGAGAACCTCAGCTATCTTTCATGTTATCTTTTATGTCTAGTTTTCTGTTACACCTTTGACCGATCTCTGACCCTGTTTGTCGTGCTGTATGAATAACATTTATTGCATCTGTATGCTATTTTTCTGTACGGTACATTGTTTCATTGTATTTATTATCCTTTATATATCTTTAATAAAAAAAAATTTTAAACAATGTGGAAAAAGTGAAAGGGTCTAAAGACTTCTTAAATGTATTATACTTGCAATTTGTTTGGGGTACCTTTCCCAAAGCTTGAAGGATTGGTGTCAAAAGGAAAAACTTTATTGATGGCATAAGAAATCATATATGTACAAATAAGACAAAATCAGTACACTAAAACAGCAAATGTAGCTGAGTATCAACTGGGGAAACAGGAGGGAGGGGAACGGGATGGTAAAGGTAGAAGACTATGGGGACATATATGCGATGTCTACTCACTATCAAGAAAAGACAAAAAAAGAATATCATATATGAGTGTGGAGTGGTACACTTCAGCATCCAAAAAAGAAAAGATGGCCATAGCGATAAATAATAGAACATATCAGTGGCGTGGGAAGAGGAAAGCCATGGTTGCCAAATCTTGGTGAACCTCTCCACTGTATCAGATCGGAGGGCATTAAGTTTCTCTGAGACCATAATATTGTTAACCCTGGCAATGACCATAGGCACCAATAAAGAGGAGGATTGCCATTTGGAAGCTACATGAATTTGAGCAGCCAGGATAAATTGGATCAGGCTGAATGTAGGTTGATTCACCCAGTCAGGTTTAACACCCAAGAGACATGTCATCGGGGTGGGAAGGCAGTCTGTTCACATGATGGAGGAGACCTTAGCCATGATATCATGCCAAAAAGATACTACGTGGGGGCAAGTCCACCAAATATGGTGCCCATCTCAGTACAACCACGGAAACAGAGGTGCAAAACATCAGGCTAGATAACAAGCAGTCTGGTAGGCACAAGTTAAGTTCTGTGGAGAATTTTAAAGGCAGTCTCGACCAGGGAGACCTGCCAGCTGCCATTGCTCAATTGGGTTCCGCAAGTATGCCGATATCAAAGATACAGGTATCAACTAGTGAGGCAGATGGAGCCACCTGTTGTAGGTATGAAAGGACCTGTATAATCCTAAAGTTCTCAGTAGAAGGGGGGATAAAATCTTGAGAGAAACAAGTCACAAATTTTAAGTTTCTTGCCCACAAGGAAATCATAAAGAAGTCTCAACTTATTATAAACCCACCATGTAAAATCAGAGTGAAGAAGTCCAGGGGAAAACATCGGGTTAGAAAACACAGAGGTAAGAGGGGAAATAGGAGACTGTAAAGAGTGTTTGAAATGGACAGAGAGTCAAAGGAGAGCATAGGAGGAAATAGTAGCAGCGAAGGGAATATAACAGGCCACAGGGTTAGAGAGCCACATAAGTTACGGGAGGGAATAGGGGGTCAATATGCCATTTTCCAGGAGGCCCAACGTGGGGCAGAGGAAGGTGCATTGCAGAGGAACAGTTGTGGTAAACGGGCAGCGCAGTAATAAAGTAGGAAATCCTTTAATGATAAACCCCTCACCTCCTTGTGGTAGAACATAATAGAACAGGGGATACACGGACGGAGACCTCGCCAGACGAACTGAAGCACGTCTGCCTGGAGCGCCCGTAAATCCGATAATCGGATCGAAAGCGTGCTGAAGAAATAAAGTAGTTAAATTAACATCACCATCTTGGCGAGGTCTGCTCTAATGGTATTAAAAAGAAATAGATAATTTAGTCTATAAAGAGAGGATAGACAGGATGGCAGGGAAACTCCAAGGTCGGGAATGTGAGAGGAGGAAGGAGTGAGATCAAAGTTCAGACAGATGTGGTCCTGTACGGATTTGGAGGTATTGCAGAAGAGTATCTCTGACTTGCTTCTATTCACCACCAGGCACGAGACGGAGGAAAAACGAGTCCAGGACACTAGATTCGAAGAGATTCGGCAAGGAAATAAGAGGCTTAGTCAATGTGAGAAGTAAATCGTCAGCAAATAAATTCACTTTATACTCCAAAGCTTGAAGGTTTAGCTGTTAACCACTTAAGCCTCCAAGACAAAAACGTTCTGTAAATTGTTGTGAATTTTTGCTGAATGGAGAATGTATTTCTTGCAAATCGTTTAGACACCTTAAAACAAAACAAACAAACCTAACATTTGAATGTAGCGTGGCTTGTGAGCTTTTTGCATTGGTCGGTGATTTATCAACTGTGACCTTTTTTTTTTTTTTTTTTAATTCATGCCAACCCAGATCAGACTACACTTAGCTCAGATGCAGACAGGTTTCTATTTATGAAGAACATGCATCTCTTAAATAAACGTGGAGGAACTAAACGTGATAAATGTGTCTATAGCTGTGATCAAGAGGAATTTGTTAAAAAATTGCTACTGCCAGCACCAGGCATATATTTTTTCATAGTGCAGTACCACACAATTTACAACACAATTTTGGTATGTTGAAAGAAACTTTATAACAGATTCTTCAGTAACGCCATTAACACTACAAGGGAATACTTATGCTATCTTATCTCTCAGTAAATAAGTGGGTGGCAGTAGCACAAGTAGCAGCAACAGTGTGTGACCATTGTAGAAAGGATATCAGTAGAGCCCTCTCAGTCACAGCAGGATGAGCTCAATTCTGACAGCATCCCTCTGTTTTATTTACATATTTACTGTTGGGTTTATATACCTATAAGTTCAAGTTTTTCAAATGAATGTCAACAATCAAACAACAAAGAAATTACAAGCTCCAGTAAAAAGACCATTGGCGAAAAATATCATTGGTTTTACCGTTTTTGTGGTGTTGATTTGTGGCACGATTTGTCTGTTGCTGTTTAAAGATTTTTCTTTGTGACTTTTTCTAAAATTGTGTTGCTATGCCATAGTCTAGTTAACTTTTTGCAGTGGTCAGGAATTTATGTGGGACTTGCAGAACAATACACCTTTTCTTTTGTCTACAGACCCATATAAGGTCTTGTTTTTTTGTGGTACCAATTGGACTTAATTTTATACACTATATACTGCTTAAGTGAAAAAAAGGAATTTTGAAAATTTAGAGAGGGCGTTCATTTTACACAGCGTAGTCAAAACTGACATGTTGGGGGAAATTTATCAAAACCTGTCCAGAGGAAAAGTTGCCCAGTTGCCCATAGCAACCAATCAGATCGCTTCTTTAATTTTTAACAAGACCTCTGTAAAATGAAAGAAGCATTCTGATTGATTACTATGGGTAACTCAGCAACTTTTCCTTTGCACAGGTTTTGATAAATCTCCCCCGTTATGTTAATTGGTCAGGTCAGCAGGATTTATAAAGTTCAGATTTTTCACAAATGTAAAAAAATTGACTGCTTTGAATCACCATATTCTGAGTCATATTTTTATTTTTTAATATACTGAGCTGTTCGAGGTCTAACTTTTTGTCTTATGACTTGTTTTTATCAGTATTATTTTGGCATAGATGGGATTTTTTACTACCTTTTTTTATGTAATATGACACAAAAAAAAACAATTCTTAATTTTTTTATACCGTGTTCACATTCGGGATAAATAATTTTATATTTTAACAGTTCAGACATTTCCAAGTGTGGAGATACCAAACATTATTACGTAGGCTGAATTTTGGAAGAATATTTTCTCTTTGGGAGAAGGGTTTTGTTTCTCCCCTGGAAGAAGAGTTGATCGGAATATAAAATAACCCATAGGAATGTTTTTGCTGTTAGAAGGTCTTATCTCTATTTCATTATACTTCTATTTTAAACAGATTTCTTAATTTTTTTTTACTGATTAATAAAAAAATGTGTGAATTTATGCACTCATAAGCAAGGCTTTGTACCCAATATATTAAAGAGGTACTCCACTGCCTCAGCGTTCAGAACATTTTGTTCTGAATGCTGAGTGCAGACGCCGGGGCTTGTGACTTCACGGCAATGCCCCTCAATGCAAGTCTATTGGAGGGGGCATGGCGGCTGTGGAATACCCCTTTAAGCTAGTCATTTTTAATAAATTCCGTTTTTTTTTCTGGCTGTAGACCATTCAGGCGAGTGTCTCATGACCTAACTTTTCTGCAGGCTTTGAGGAAGGTGGTTATCATTGAGGCTTTTAGGCAACTTCATCCTCGCTCATTGAAAATTCTTGCTCATTGCAGCCCAACCTATTCATGTCAGAGAGGTACACACCAGAAGTGCCCATCATCACCAATCTCAATATTCCACTTACTGAGGCAATTCTCTTACGGATATATGTGGCAGGTAAACTATTTGGTTTTCAATATATTATAGGCTTTTATATAGACTTTTGCATCAGTCCTGCAAAACTGTTTTTCTTGTTACATACTTTTAAAATAGAATAGACAAAAAAACGAGCCACTAACAATTACAGCAGCTCAGCCCCATTTGTGTAAATGTCAACAAAAAACCCCAAAACTTTTTTCAATCTCACACAGACTTGATCAGAATGGGGCATGGTCAACTTAGAGGTCAAAAGTGCTTTCATAGACAGACTATATACTTACCAAGAGACATATAATTGAATGCATTAATTTAGAAGTATATTGGTTTATTTAGCTCATTTATGTATTTGTTTCATCCAATAATGTTGTGCTCCTGAAAAAGATTTTAGCTTTATGCTTCTCATATAATGGATACAAATTAAATGAAAAAACTAAAATATTAAATGAGCAGAAGCAAACAGAATTCATGGAAAAATCAACATTTCTTGGTACAGTTAGGACGGGGGCCTAACAAAGTGGCATTATATGGAATAGAAGAATACATATTGGTTTTATCAAGGCATACAAGCACTAAAATGAAGACACATTACCATTCACTTTGTCTCCATCAGGTCTTAATGAATGTATAGAAAGCAATCTATAGTCTTGTCCTCATTTGGCTCCATCATACTCTGTATGTGTATACCATTTATATTTATTATTTCTTCTTATGTATCTCTACCACTGACATTATAGTGTATAGTACAATATATATATATATATATATATATATATATATTCCTATGCTCTCCTTCCTATTTATATTCCTATGTTGTACTGTCTACCTCATGACCAGAGTGAGATGCTTCCTATTGGATTGCTCAGTGCCTGCTGTCAAGGTTTTTTTCCTCATTTCTTATCCAGTACATTACCATTCAAGCACTCTACCATGATAAATATGGGTCACTGAACCTTTAATGGTGTCTTGTGTGCGGTCATTTGTCTTTTATGCTTTGATATGATAAACCGATATAATCAAAACAACCCAAAGATATTTTATACCTGTCAACAGTCCTAATCTAAAAAGAAATTACATGTAGCCCATTCTCGAAACACAAGCCAACCATCCGAGCAAAGAATCAGACATATGGTAAAGAGCACCGCCAAGGAAAAGGCATATGTACGCCTAATGCGGTGTTCACACGGCACCAAAACTAAATCGCCACATGCTGTTTTACAGCAGATAACCGAAATTGCGGTATAAAGTTGTGTTAAACAGTGATCTGCATAACCGTGGCAAAACCATCTTTTTAACTACAGAAAAACACAACTATTTTACAATGAAATAATACATAATACATAAAATAACCATTATATCAAAACTCACCATGCACATAAGGCTAAGCTAAGGTCTGTGTCGGAGGCTCTATGAAGGCAAATAATCTGCTGCACGAAAAACACAAATGGTTCAAGAGACTCCCATTGACTTTAATGGGATCCATCATTCTAATGGAGAAAGAAAAAGCATACAGTGTATATCTGTCAAGGCGCTGCTAAGGGTATATAGAGTGAGCTTGGAAGCCAAACCAGCTCTATACTTGGCAGCTGCATTTAGCAAAAGCAGACAGAGTGCAAATAGAGGACACAGAAATATCTGTTGCCAGCTGCTTTAAACATTTAAATGTTGCTGTTAAACCTAAAAGCCTTTGAAACAGTGTTTAACTTGCAGCATTGCTGATTCAATCCATTATACTAGGCCTCCATGGCATCCACAACTGTGCAACTGGAATAGTGTTTCACAGCTAGTAGAGATGTGCGAATCGAATCTGACGAGTCTGAATTCGTTACAAATTTCAGGAAAAATTTTATTCTCAATGAATGCGAATATCGATGCGATTTTATCGCGTGAATTGCTTCATTAAACTCCATATAGTGCGGTCCAGGCTCCAGGGCATCTAAAATGGCGTATCCACATGTGATGACCCTGAATCACATGCAGGATGCAGCCTATCAGCAGCCAGTCACCCCTGTGATGTCACAGCTCTATATAATCAGCAGCTGTATTGCGGCCATTCACTTCATCCTTTCACTGCAGAGAGATATAGGGACAGACAGCATTGTGTGTTACACAGAAAAGCTTTTTCCAGCAGCGATTCACCTCCTAGTCAAATCAGTGTTCTGTTGCACAGAGGGACAGAAAGCAGTGTGTCTTTCACAGAAAAGCATTGAGAGAGGGAGTAAGATTGAGAGAGAAAGTACAATTTTGGGTGTAGTACACAGCGACTGTGTGCTGCAGCACTGGTGTCTACTGCTGGTGTTGTTCACAAATACTTTTTTAAGCGTACTGTAGTGCATTTTTTCTGCCCTCATAAGTGCATACCACCTACCTACATGTAGGTGGTGTACTATTTTGATCTGGCCGACACTGGAGTTGTGGTACACTATTCCACCATAAAGAGATACTTGTACAAATATGGTCTTCATGGAAGAGTTATCAGAAGAAAACCTCTTCTACGTCCTCACCACAAAAATCAGCGTTTGAACTTTGCAAATGAACATATAGACAAGCCTGATGCATTTTGGAAACAAGTTCTGTGAACCGATGAGGTTAAAATTTAACTTTTTGGCCGGAATGAGCAAAGGTATGTTTGGAAAAGAAGGGGAACAGAATTTAATGAAAAGAACCTCTGTCCAACTGTTAAGCATGGGGGTGTATCAATCATGCTTTGGGGTTGTATTGCAGCCAGTGGCACAGGGAACATCTCACGAGTAGAAGGAAAACGGATTCAATAAAATTTCAGCAAATTTTGGATGCTAATTTGATGCCATCTGTGAAAAAGCTGAAGTTAAAGAGAGGATGGCTTCTACAAATAGATAATCATCAAAAACACACCTCGAAATCCATGGGGGATTACATTAAGAGGCGTAAACTGAAGGTTTTGCCATGGCCTTCACAATCTCCTGACCTCAACATAATTGAAAATGTATGGATAGACCTTAAAAGAGCAGTGCGTAACAGACAGCCAAGAAATCTCAAAGAACTGGAAGACTTTTGTAAGGAAGAATGGGCAAAGATACCTCAAACAAGAATTAAAAGCGTTTACCTAGCTGTGATACTTGCCAAAGGGGGCAGTACAAGATATTAACTCTGCAGGGTGCCCAAACTTTTGCAGACACCATATTTTAGTTTTCTGTTATTTTGAAAGTGTAAATGATGGAAATAAAATCTAACTTTTGTTGACATATTATAAGAATATCTAATCTGTAATTTTATACACATTAATGCAAATTTTTACCTGGGGTGCCCAAACGTTTGATCCCCACTGTAAGTGGTGTACTATTTTGTACCTGTTAAGTCTCAAGGACCTAGATACTGTGAAAGGACAGCCAAAAGTACACACCTGCTGCCATTCTAGACAAATACTGTTTTAAGCGTATTGTACTCCCCTCATATCCGCACTAAGTATGTAAAGCAGAGAATTGCCAGGACATGCACAAAGGAGTGGCAGAGGCCTAAATTCATCAGGCGCAGGCAGAGGTCACAGCAGACTAGGGGCGAGTGGCAGCAGCAGTCGCAGCGAGAGGCCTGATCTCCCGGTATCAGCTAGCGGTCGTGTCTCGACCTGCAACCCATCTGCCATCATCAATTGGTTAACACGGTCATCCACTTGTGACATCTAACACCCCTGGTCAACAAGTGACATCTAACACCCCTGGTCAACAGTCCTTGGGTTCCTCAGACACAACCCTCAGTTGGCATGGCCCAGGAGCAGTCCCTGTCCTCCCATTGCCTTTGTCCTATGTTGTTCCCTCCCCTACAGAAGTATCTTATGCTGTGGGTTCAGCTCCACTATTCAGTGAGGACGATCTAATAGAGGACAGTCAGCAGCTACTGCCCAGCCAAGAAGTGGAGGAGACATCCGCCGCTTCCTATGCTAGGCAGGCAAGTAGTGATGAGGAGAGTGACGTGGGAAGTGGTGAGGAGGACATCAGGGACACTTGTTGATGATGATGAAGCCAATCGCAATTGGGAGCCGGGTGCAGAAGGGGCTTCATCATCATCAGGAGAAGAAGGTTGTAGGTTGCCCGTGAGGCAGCAGCTGAGCCAGCAAGGTGGTAGCATGGTTGACAGTCAGCATGGTGGCAGAAGTGGAAAGTCTGGGGCCAAAACGTGCCCGGGGGAGACCACCTGCTTCGTGGCAGCCTACCTTTCCGGGAGGTAGTGGAACAGGGGTTCCTGGAGACGGTGGCAGTAGCAGTCGGACTGTTGGTGAGAAAATCAGCCACTTGGCGATGTGGCAGTTTTTCATCAAGCATTCGGAGGAGGTTAACATAGCCACATGCAAGATGTGTCGGCAGAAGGTGAAGCGTGGCCAGGGTCCCAATGTTGGCACCACAGCCCTGTGTCAACATATGCTGCACCACCATAAACCGGCCAGGGAGATCCAGCCTGCTGCATCACCCAGTGGCACGCCGCTCCCTGTTTCAGCCAGCCAAGGCTCCACCACCTCAGCCGAAGGGATCTGTGTGTCATACCCTCCTTCTGTCGCTCCAGATGTTTCTGCTCCTCCTACTTTGAGTCAGTCATTCTGCCAGCAATGCATCAGCGAAGCCATGTCGAAGAGACAACAATATGCGCCCACTCATCCAAAGGCACAGAAGCTGAATGTGCTCCAGTCCAAGTTGCTGGTGCTGCAGTCCCTCCCTTTTCAATTGGTGGACTCTACACCTTTCAGAGAAATGATGGCTTGTGGCGAGCCGAGGTGGAGAGTCCCAAGCCGTCATTTCTTTGCGAAGAAGACAGTACCAGCCCTTCACAATTTTGTGGAAGAGAAGGTGGGCCAGTCCTGGAACCTGTAGGTGTGTACCAAAGTGCACGGTAGCGCCGACATCTGGAGCTGTAACTATGGTCTGGGACAATACATGTCCTTTATGGCCCACTAGGTGAATGTGGTTCCTGCACAGCCACAACAAGAACTTGGACAGGTCACATCGCTTCCTTCTTCACGCTCTCAGGCCGTTGGTCCTGTGACAGTGTGTGACTCTACCTCCTCATCCTCCACTGTGCCCTCAGCCTCCACTGCACGGACAAGTCTCAGTGCCCCTTCAACATACCATGTGTGCAGGGCACGGCGGTGTCACGCTGTTTTTCACAAGGTTTGCCTTGGCAAACGTAGTCACATGGACAGAGCCGCCATCAGGGGGGTACAGCCAGTACTCCAGTAAGTGGCCCGGGCCTCCAGGTGGGCCCGGGCCCCTGCTGTACCCCCCCGGCAGCAGGCGCAGCATAGAAGGGCTGGACTGATGTGGGACCTCCAGCCTGAGAGGGGGCCCGCTGCTGCAGCACCATTTTCTTTTAAAATATTCAGCCTGCAGCCCTTTAACCCCTTCCCGCTATTGGACGTATGCATACGTCCAGGCGAACTACACGTTCGCGCAAATGGACGTATGCATACGTCCAAGCGATATCCTGCTCTGCCGCGGACAGCGCAGGAGATCGCGGGTAGGACTCTGCTGTCAATCACAGCCGGAGTCCCACCGCAGCTGCCGGGGCCGCGATCGCGCTGGTCCCGGCAGCATTAACCCCATAGATGCCGTGATCAGTTCTGATCACGGTATCTATGGTGTTTGCAGGGGGAGCGCTCTCCCCCTGCCCATCAACAGCGGCGCCGCGATAAAATAAGGGGGATCGAGGGTGTCCAAAACACCCTCGATCCCCCTTGAAGAGATAGGAGTGAGGTAGCAGGGTTGCCACCCCTCCTATCCCTGCTATTGATCGGCGGAGCGACCGACCAATAGCAGACTGGGGGTGGGGGGGTTAAAGTTCGGTTCCCCCCGCTATGCCCACCCATCGGTGTCCGGGCACAGTGGGGGGAACCGTGTAGTAGCGGTGGCGGCAGCGGCGGTCACTTACCCGGCTGTGGCTGTGATCATGGCGGCGGTGGAGGGGAGTATGGCGCCGCGTGTCCGGGGTCTGTTGCCTAGCAACATCTGCAGGGCGACAGTTTGGAGAGTGGTCTCTAAACTGTGGCCCTCCAGATGTTACAAAACTACAACTCCCACCATGCCTTGACAGCTGTTTGCTGTGTTGGCATGCTGGGAGTTGTAGTTTTGCAAGATTTAGAAGGGTTCAGGCTAGAGATCACTGACAGTGGTCTCTAAACTGTAGCCCTCCAGATGTTACAAAACTACAACTCCCAGCATGCCCAGACAGCAGTTTGCTGTCTTAGCATGCTGAGATTTTTAGTTTTGCAACATCTGGAGGGCCACAGTTTAGAGACCACTGTCAGTGATCTCCAGCCTGAACCCCTCTAAATCTTGCAAAACTACAACTCCCAGCATTCAGGAACAGCAAATGGCTGTCTCGGCATGCTGGGAGTTGTACTTGTGTGCCTCCAGCTGTTGCATAACTACATCTCCCAGCATTCCCTTTGGCAATTAGTACATGCTGAGTTGTAGTTCTGCAACAGCTGGAGGCACACTGGTTGGGAAATACCGAGTTAGGTAATAGGTTCTATTACCTAACTCAGTATTTTCCAACCAGTGTGCCTCCAGCTGTTGCAAAACTACAACTCCCAGCATGCACGTTCTGTCAATAAATACCCACATGTGACCCCATTTTGGAAACTACACCCCTCACGGAATGTAATAAGGGGTACAGTGAGCATTTACACCCCACAGGTGTCTGACAGATCTTTGAAACAGGGGTCTGTGAAAATGAAAAATAAAATTTTTAATTTGCACAGCCCACTGTTCCAAAGATCCGTCAAATGCCAGTGGGGTGTAAATTCTCCCTGCACCCCTTATTACCTTCCGTGAGGGGTGTAGTTTTAAAAATGGGGTCACATGTGGGGGGGTCCACTGTTCTGACACCACGGGGGGCTTTGGAAATGCACATGGCCAAATTCTCTCTCCAAAAGCTCAATGATGCTCCTTCTCTTCTGAGCATTGTAGTTCGCCCCCAGTGCACTTCACGTCCACTTATGGGGTATTTCCATATTCAGAAGAGATGGGGTTACAAATTTTGGGGGGTATTTTCTGCTATTATCCCTTGTAAAAATGTAAAATTTGGGGGAAAACAAGCATTTTAGTGTAAAAAAAATATTTTTTTTTTACATATGCAAAAGTCGTGAAACACCTGTAGGGTATTAAGGTTCACTTTACCCCTTGTTACGTTCCCCAAGGGGTCTAGTTTCTAAAATGGTATGCCATGTGGTTTTTTTTTCTGTCCTGGCACCATAGGGGCTTCCTAAATGCGGCATGCCCTCAGAGCAAAATTTGCTTCCAAAAAGCCAAATGTGACTCCTTCTCTTCTGAGACCTGTAGTGCGCCAGCAGAGCACTTTTCATCCCCATATTGGGTGTTTTCTGAATCGGGAGAAATTGGGCTTCAAATTTTGGGGGATATTTTCTGCAATTACCTTTTTTAAAAATGTAAAATTTTTGCTAAACCAAGCATTTTTGGTAAAAAAAAAAGAATTTTTTTTACATATGCAAAAGTCGTGAAACACCTGTGGGGTATTAAGGTTCACTTTATCCCTTGTTACGTTCCTCAAGGGGTCTAGTTTCCAAAATGGTATTCCATGTTTTTTTTTTGCTGTCCTGGCACCATAGGGGCTTCCTAAATGCGACATGCCCCCAGAGCAAAATTTGCTCTCAAAAAGCCAAATATGACTCCTTCTCTTCTGAGCATTGTAGTTCGCCCGTAGTGCACTTCAGGTCAACTTATGGGGTACCTCCATACTCAGAAGAGATAGGGTTACAAATTTTGGGGGTGTTTTCTGCTATTAACCCTTGCAAAATGTGAAATTTGGGGGGAAACACACATTTTAGTGAAAAATTTTTTTATTTTTTTTTACATATGCAAAAGTCATGAAACACCTGTGGGGTATTAAGGCTCACTTAATTCCTTGTTTTTTTTTGCTGTTTTGGCACCATAGGGGCTTCCTAAATGCAACATGCCCCCCAAAAACCATTTCAGAAAAACGTACTCTCCAAAATCCCCTTGTCGCTCCTACGCTTCTGAGCCCTCTACTGCGCCCGCCGAACAATTTACATAGACATATGAGGTATGTGCTTACTCGAGAGAAATTGGGCTACAAATTCAAGTATAAATTTTATCCTTTTACCCCTTGTAAAAATTCAAAAATTGGGTCTACAAGAACATGCAAGTGTAAAAAATGAAGATTTTGAATTTTCTCCTTCACTTTGCTGCTTTTCCTGTGAAACACCTAAAGGGTCAAAACACTTACTGAATGTCATTTTGAATACTTTGGGGGGTGCAGTTTTTGTAATGGGGTCATTTATGGGGTATTTCTAATATGAAGACCCTTCAAATCCACTTCAAACCTGAACTGGTCCATGAAAAATAGCGAGTTTGAAAATTTTGTGAAAAATTGTAAAATTGCTGCTGAACTTTGAAACCCTCTGGTGTCTTCCAATAGTAAAAACATGTCAATTTTATGATGAAAATATAAAGTAGACATATTGTATATGTGAATCCAAAAAAAATATTTGGAATATCCATTTTCCTTACAAGCAGAGAGCTTCAAAGTTAGAAAAATGCAAAAATTTCAATTTTTTCATCAAATTTGGGGATTTTTCACCAAGAAAGGATGCAAGTTACCACAAAAATTTACCACTATGTTAAAGTAGAATATGTCACAAAAAAACTATCTCGAAATCAGATTGATAAGTAAAAGCATTCCAGAGTTATTAATGTTTAAAGTGACAGTGGTCAGATGTGCAAAAAAGGGCTGCGTCCTAGAGGTGAAAATGGGCTGTGTCCTTAAGGGGTTAATGTCAGTGCAGGGGCCAGGGCTGCGGCCGCACTGACTCTCTGGGAGGAGAGCAGAGGTCAACTCCCAGCCTGACTTTGGCTGTCCAGGCATGCTGGGAGTTCTAGTTTTGCAACAGCTGGAGGCACCACACTGATCTATTTGGAGGCCTGATCTACCTAGGGACACTATCTACTGGGGGCATTACATACCTAGGGCACTACCTATTGAGGGATCTACCTACTAAGAGCATTATCTACCTGGGGGGGGCACTATCTACTGGGCACATTACCTACCTGGGAGAACTACCTACCTTGGGGCACTACCTAATGGGGCATTACCTACTGTCTACCCTTTTGGGTCATTACTGACAACCTACCTGGGGGCATGACCTACAACCTACCCACTGGGGGCATAACCTACTACCTACATACTGAGGGCATTACCTATGTGGTGGCAATGGTAGTGGTCATGGTGTGGCAGTATTATTCTCACTTGTATACTGGTATTATTGGTAATTTTCATCTCAGTCTACAGGATTTGGTCAGTAACAGTATGATGGTAATATGTATGGTGATAATATTCCTCCTTGTATACTGGTATTATTGGTGATATTGGTCTCAGTATACAAGATTTGGTCAATAACAGTATGATGGTAATATGTATGGCGGTAATATTCCTCCTTGTATACTGGTATTATTGGTAATATTGGTCAGTATACAGGGCTTGGTCAGTAACAGTATGATAGTAATATTCTTTCTTTCTTCCTTATTAAAGGATAACTCCGGGATGTAACAACTTATCCCCTATCCTAAGCGGTGCCCCAGCTCTCTGCATGAAACAAGCATTTGTGACCACAGCACGAAGTTGCGGCTGACACGCCCCATCCATGCAGCTCTATGGGAGAGCCGAAGCCCTGCTTTCGGCAATCTCCGGCTCTGCCATAGAACTGCATGGATAATGGATAAGTTGTTACATCCCGGGTTATCCTTTAAACTAAAAGGTTCTTATTTTTCTCGTCCTGTGTTCTAAAATATTTTTTTCATAGACAATGGGGAAGATAGCAGGCGGACCATGGGGGTGGGGGCCCAGGCCTTGAGCTGTGTAAGGGGCCCCAAAATTTCTAATGGCAGTCCTGCACACGGAGCAACTGCTAAAAGTCATTCATAAAGAAATCGGAGCATGGCTAACTCGACGAAAACTGGAAATTGGAACCATGGTGACTGACAACGGGAAGAACATCTTGTCTGCGCTGTGACAAGGAAGGCTGAGCCATGCGCCATGCATGGCACACGTGTTCAACCTGGTTGTCAAGCGGTTCCTGAAGTGTTCGCCCCATTTGCAAGACATCCTAACAATGGGAAGGAAACTTTGCATTCACTTCAGCCACTCGTACACCGCAAAGCACACCCTCCTTGCGCTGCAGCATAAGAATGGTATCCCCCAACATAGTCTCATTTGCAACGGTGCCACACATTGGAATTCCACCTTTCATATGTTGGACTGAGAAAAGCCATCACCAATTTCTTGATGATCCAAGTAGTGTTGAGCGGCATAGGCCATATTCGAATTCGCGAATATTCGCGAATATATGGACGAATATTCGTCATATTCGCGAATATTCGCATATTCGTAATATTCCCGTTTTATTTTCGCATATGCGAATATTTGCGTGTGCGAAAATTAACATATGAGAAAATTTGCATATACAAAAATTAGCATTAGCGAAAATTCGCACATGCGAAAATTAGCATATTCACATTTTCGCATATGCGAAAATTCGCGCACCAGTCTCACACAATAGTATTAGAGCCTTCTTACACCACATAAGCTGGAAGCAGAGAGGGATGATCACTGTGATGTGTACTGTAAAAAAAAACGAAAAAAAAAAATAAGAATATTCGTAATTACGAATATATACCGCTATATTCGCGAATATTCGCAAATTCGCGAATATGCGATATTCGCGAATAAAATTCGAATTGCGAATATTCGTGAGCAACACTAGATCAAAGCGGATAGGGGGACTTCCCTGTGTAACTTCAATGTCAACCAGTGGCAGCTAATACGAGAAACCTGCCATTTGCTCAGGCCCTTTGAGGAAGCAACATTATTAGCCTTTCACCAGGATTATGGGATAAACAACATAATTCCACTGCTTCATTTCCTACAACACGTGTTGGAAACTATGGCTGATCAGGGCACTGGAGATGTGGCACCTACATCTCATGGCCACATGAGCCCTGTGGGGGCTGAACTGGAGGAGGAGGTGTACAGTGGAGCACAGTTTAGGTTTCGCAAAGGGGCATTTTTTCTATTCATCTGACAGGCGAGGAGGAGCAGGAGCAGCAAGAGGAGCTAGAGGGTTATGAGGAAGGCGAGACAAAGGACCCAGACACAATGTGGCAGTATGCAGTGGAGATGGAGGCAGGTAGTCCCTCCGAGTCACTTGCACAAATGACACGATGCAAGCTCAGTTGCTTGCGTAGTGACCGCAGAATTGTCACCATTCGGCAGCAGGATGACCTCTGACTCTCCACCTTATTGGACCCTAGCTTCCGGCAAAAAATGTTAAACTTGATTTGTGTCCGCAACTAGCAGAGTTTGCCCTGGAAAAGCTGTCCTGCCCGGCCAGTAGTGCGGGTGTTTAGTGCGGCGGGGGCCATAGTCACGCCAAGGAGAACTCGTCTGTCCACGAAAAATGTGGAGAGACTAACCTTTGTGAAGATGAATCAGGCATGGATCAGCCAGGATTTCCACCCACCAATGCCTGATGCATTAGAGTAGATTGACCATGGTGCCACACCAACACTTCACAAATATCTATAGTGCAAAACAGATTTAAGGCACTGCTCCCCAGTTAAAAACATTCATTCGCATCAGACCTTTTTTCACTCACCTTCGCCACCAGGTACTGGTATTGCCACCCACCACACCACTCTGTCACCGGGTAACTTTCAGGATTCCTGATGCTGCAGCTGCCACCTCCAGGCTGTCTCATTCTGCCACTATGTGGTCTCCTCATGCTGCGCCATCTCCAGGCTGTGCCATTCAGCCACTATATGGTCTCCTCATGCTGCTGCCACCTCCAGACTGTGTCATTCAGCCACTATATGTTCTCCTCATGCTGCCGCCCACTCCAGGCTGTGTCATTCAGCCACTATGTGGTCTCCCCATGCTGCACCATCTCCAGGCTGTGCCATTCAGCCACTATATGGTCACCTCATGCTGCTGCCACCTCCACGCTGTGTCATTCAGCCACTATATGTTCTCCTCATGCTGCCGCCAACTTCAGGCTGTGCCATTTAGCCACTATATGTTCTCCTCATGCTGCCACCACCTCCATGCTGTGTCATTCAGTCACTGTATGTTCTCCTAATGGTGCTGCCAACTCCAGGCTGTGCCATTCAGCCACTATATGGTCCCCTCATGCTGCTGCCACCTCCACACTGTGTCATTCAGCCACTATATGTTCTCCTCATGCTGCCGCCCACTCCAGGCTGTGCCATTCAGCCACTAAATGGTCTCCTCATGCTGCCGCCAACTCCAGACTGTGCCATTCAGCCACTATATGTTATCCTCATGCTGCCACTACCTCTACGCTGTGTCATTCAGCATCTATATGATCTCCTCATGCTGCCGCCAACTCCAAGCTGTGCCATTCAGCCTCTATATGTTCTCCTCATGCTGCCGCCAACTCCAGGCTGTGCCATTCAGCCATTATATGTTCTCCTCATGCTGCCGCCACCTCCATGCTGTGTCATTCAGCCACTATATGTTCTCCTCATGCTGCCGCCAACTCCAGGCTGTGCCATTCAGCCACTATTGAACTCCTCATACTGCCGTTACCTCCACGCTGTGTCATTCAAACACTATGTGGTCTCCTCATGCTGCCGCCAGCTCCAGACTGTGGAGAATAAAGACAAAAAGAAAACCACACAAGGTGCCTAGTGCGTTATCCCAATATTCCAAAGATTTAAAAAGCTGGTATTGTACTCACCTTGAGTGCAATATATATGCACATATCACCCAGATATGTTGGGTACAGGGATCCATTTACTTCCTAGGAGTGCTGCGGTGCCATAGGGATGTGAAGACGGACTTAAATCCATCCACGAGTAGAGCAAAAATAAATAAAATTGTCCATCTCTAGGCACTGCTTCTCCCGATGGATGGATTCACGCAGAAAAGGTTGTCAGGTAAAGGTATTCTTTATCGACCAATTTACCCTTCCTCAGATTGGCATAACAATACACAAAAATGTAGGATACTTATACACTAAAAAGCCTGCCAAGGATTTGGCAGGTGAGACAAAAAAAGAGGGAGGAGTTACATGTTCAAAGTCACGTGATGGGGAGCACGTATGGCGATAAAACTCTTATTATAAATTAGATGAAAAGTGGGGTCTGTTTAAGTTAATACGTTGAGGTGATGATAGAGTTAGCAAGATATGTATACCGGCACCGCCAACCAAAATGAATCTCCTGCCGTGATTGACTATTGAAAGTCCAGAACACCTGTATGCACTGACTTCCCCTTCTAGGCAACACAAGGTAGTGCTCACAAGTATGGAAAGTTCACAACAGACATGATCACTTCACAGAGTAAGGAAAAGAAACGGAGCACATACCACTTTAAGATGCCTTCATTTTCTTATGTCTTTATTGCTTCATATCGTGGTGAGCGGTACAAGGGTTAGGAGGGTGGACGGGTGCTTCGGGGGAACCACGGGCAACAGTCCGTATCACGCGGAATCGCGCTTCATCAGGCCCTCAAAGAGGGTTAGGAGGGTGGACGGGTGCAAAGAGGGCCTGATCAAGTGTGATTCCGCGTGATCCGGACCATTGCCCGTGGTTCCCCCGAAGCACCCGTCCACCCTCCTAACCCTTGTACCGCTCACCCCGATATGAAGCAATAAAGACATAAGAAAATGAAGGCATCTTAACGTGGTATGTGCTCCGTTTCTTTTCCTTACTCTGTGAAGTGATCGTGATGAGAGTTAACTTGTAAAGAGTTAACTTGTAAAATATAAAATATGCAGTATTTGTGGGGTAGCAGAATGTCAGTCTTTGCAAGCGGTGTTGGAGATGAGGCTTGCACCGCACGTAGGTAGTTGTTCGAGGGATGTCAGGATTCTCCATGGAACTGTAAGCGAGGCTTGCAGGACACGTAGAGGATGAAGTAACTGTTCTCCAAATGATAGACTTGCGAGACCCGGCTTTCCCGGGTGCAGAAAACACTATTGTGAGAGAATATATAAACAAGTAACAAAATAAGATGATACATATAGCGCCTCGGGAGGTGTAGTGGTCAGAGTGCTCGGAATGACATATTCTTTGCGCATTAAATGATAGAAAGTGTCGGATCGAGCCTAAATTAGTGCTCGGATGATATATTCTTTGTGCATTAAATGATAGTAAGTGTTGGATCGAGACAAAATTAGAAAAAATAGAAACAGCCATAAAGTGGAAAATGCAGAATGTGAATAGAACTTATAACGTAGAATAAGGTAACATATCGCATACCAGATAAATGTTTAAGTCTCCATGGTGAGTAAACGGAATAAAAGTTTTTACTTAAAATCTGTATGTACATCGGTGTTGGAATAGATCAGATAGTTATTTTACTATAAAATACTAAAAGGGAATGTTTTAGTGTATAAATATCCTACCTTTTTGTGTATTGTTATGCCAATCTGAGGAAGGGTAAAACCCGAAATGCATCATTTGTTCATAAAGAATACCTTTACCTGACATCCTTTTCTGTGTGAATCCATCGGGAGAAGCAGCACCTAGAGAAGGGCCATTTTGTTTCTTTCAGCTCCAGACTGTGTCATTCAGCCACTATATGGTCTCCTCTTGCTGCTGCCAACTCCAGGCTGTGCCATTCAGCCACTATATGGTCACCTCATGCTTCCGCCACCTCCAGGATGTGTCATTCAGCCACTATATGGTCTGCTCATGCTGCTGGGACATTACCTAAAAAATTTTATGGAAGCACTAGCTACCATAAATCATCAATTTAAATGTGAAAATGTATCTTTTAATCTTAGGGATTGTGAGGCCCTATTGTCTCCTCATGCTGCTGGGACATTACCTAAACTTTTTTATGTTAGCAATAGCTACCATAAATCTTCAATTTAAATTTGAAAATTCATCTTTTAATCTAAGGGATTGTGAGGCCCTATGGTCTCCTCATGCTGCTGGGACATTACCTAAACATTTTTATGGTAGCACTTGCTATCATAAATCTTCAAAACAAATTAGAAAATTCACAAATACACAGATTTGATGCACAGGATTTTATGCACAGGATTTTCTGCTACAGACTTCAAAGTAAACTGAATGACTGAGCACAGCTTCTAATTGGCAGTTCCAAATCCTGCGCAGGATCCTGTATGTGTGAACATATCCTTAAGCTTAGGGATTGTATGCCTATGGTCTCCTCATGCTGCTGCCACCTCTAGGCTCTGTCACTGTGCCGCCATGTGACTCTTTGTTAGATTGGGTTTTGTGGTCATACAGTATTAGTTCAAAGTATATGCTGAGACATTAAATTTGGGAATCTAATATAAATCTTAAATTTAAATTTAAAAAAAATCAATGTAATCTTTTCAAGACTGAGGCCCTATGGTCGTCGACTTCATATTACCTGTGGAATTATCACAGGAATCCAATGAAACAACTTGGAGCGATAACAATGAACCATAACTGATTAAATGAAACATTCGCACTTTCACAGTCAGGTGGGCGCTGAGAGGCAGGGGCTGGAACAGGTGGTATCTCGCCTGGCAGAGGACCGCCAGCTCAATGCTCACCAGAATGGGTAATAAAAAAATGTAAATAAATTCGAATTAAATTAAATAAAAATTACATAAAAAATCTGCCACACCCAGACGCTCTGCGGCAGTGATTCTAATAGCAATGCCTGTAATCTGCATGTCATACTCAATAACAGTATTATTTCACTAACACAGCACACTCCCTATGTGTGTTAGGACAAGGCAGAGTGTTCTACACCCCTATTGAGCCTCTCTGTAGGCCAGAAATAGCCATTTTTAATAGCGATTCACCACAAATAAATTCGGACCGAAACTAATTTTTTTTGGAAAATTCGGCGAATCGCCTGAATCTAATTTTTCAAAAATTTGCTCATCTCTTATAGCCAGGTTGAACCAGTAGAACACAGAAAGTATAAATCTTATTACATTGATCTGTATGAGGATTTGAATGATTGGTTATACAAAAGTACCCTAGAATGACTAAAGGTTTAAAAGAAAAAGTAAATGTGTATTTTTTTTTTTTTTTTTAAGAAAAAATCCACCCATAACAAAATAAAAAAAAATTCCTTTTGTCATATCACACCCCAGAACATATATGGAATAAAAATCTATCTTCTCCAAAATAGTAATAAAAAAAAATAATATACAGATTGCTGAGTAAAAAATGTGCCCTTCTACAGTCCTTTAGATGAAGAAAAAAAAAGTTATAAAACAGATTTCTGTGATTTAAAATGTGAAGTTTTACTAGTTTCGAAAAAAAAAACTATAGACATTTAGTATCATTGTAATTTAACAGACTAGATAATGTCATTTTTACTCAAGTTGAAAAGCATAAATAAATAAAATAAATAGAAATAATACAATTGATATATTTTTTATATATTTTGATATTTTTTAAGGTTTATTCATAAAGAAACAGCCCTGATGTACCTTATAAGACTACTCCATCAGATCAGAAATAACATTCTGCAACATAAGCCCAAAACGACCAACAGATTTTTTTTTTCCATTATTTATTCTTTTTATTTTCCTATCAAGTTTTACATCAAATACAGCAACATGAATAGACATATTACATTACATTTTACTTGTATTCTCCCACTCCATCTCATTCAGTTTCCCTATTTCTGCTTCCCATTTATTTTTGATTTTTATCTGGAAATCCTTAGCTAATTCACCTATCAACAATCTATATTTCATATTTAGTGGCTACTGAGTAATTTGTGATTCCATTAAATACATCACCATCCTATGTGAGTTTATTATGAAGTATGACCTATCCTTAGTACACCTCAGCATGCTGAACTTGATTATACCAAAACCTATTACTTTCTTTTAAATTATATTTTACTCTCAACACCTCAAAAAGGGGACCAATGTAACGGACATTGTACAATCATCAGAGGCAATCATAGGACATCACTGCCCATAACCTTCTCATGGGGCCCCATCATGCGAATGCGGCACCGCACCTGTTGATGAATATGCCAGTTCTCCAAGTGTTGGCTACAGACGTGGCTACATCAAGTAGAAAACTGGAGGGGACCCCACTACAATGGAAGGGTTTTTTTTTTCAAACACAATGGGCCTGTCCACTTTCAGAACAGAAAATGAGTAACCATGCATACATAGTGCAAATTGTCCAAAGGTAAACAGATGCAATGGAAATGCTACTTGTTAAGACATGGATAATGAATATGGAGCTGGGGGTCTCTTCCAGTTTCAGGATTATTACTGCACAATAAGAGAAGGTTCAGTCCAAGTTTCATCTGTGAAAATATAAAAGTTAAAAACTTTTGTTAAAAATATAATTAAAAAAGGATCAGCAGCACCAATACTTAGTGGACACATCCAAATTCCGGGCTCTCAATACAAAGACAATTATGCATTAAATACATTATAGGGAACAGAGAAATTTACATTTAACCCTTGGAGTGTTAGAGACCTTAGCTAATGTATCCATTTTAGCCCGCATCACTTGAGCTTGGCCACTCTGTTTCCCCCCCTGTTTGGGATTGGTACATCAGAGTAAATCGGAGATCTTTTTCAGAGTGTTGACATTCTGTGAAATGTTTGGACACAGGGAGATCTTATCTCCTCTTCCTGATCGTATATCTATGTTTGTAGAGATGGGTTTTGAACTCGCCCATCTTCTTACCAACATAGACATACTTGTAGGGACACGGCAGCACGTACACCACTTAACTTGAGTTACAGTTCAGATAATGATGGATTGTATACTCTTTTAATGTCTGGATGGATGAAAGTTGGTCCTTTAATTATCTTAGGCTATGACCTCCTTCTTCCTAACCGTTATACACCTTTGTGTATCTGACTAATTATCTGAAATGTCTGAACGTACAAGTCTATACTAAAGATTTGTAGGTCTTCTGTAGGACATGATGGGTACAGTTTGTAATTCAGGTATATTAGGGTAATTAGGCTTCAAAATATCCCAATGTTTGTGTTACGCCGAGCGCTCCGGGTCCCCGCTCCTCCCCGGAGCGCTCGCTTCACCTCCTCCGCTGCAGCGCCCCGGTCACGTCCTCTGACCCGGGGCGCTGCGATCCTGCTGCTAGCCGGGATGCGATTCGCGATGCGGGTAGCGCCCGCTCGCGATGCGCACCCCGGCTCTCCTACCTGACTCGCTCCCCGTCTGTTCTGTCCCGGCGCGCGCGGCCCCGCTCCCTAGGGCGCGCGCGCGCCGGGTCTCTGCGATTTAAAGGGCCACTGCGCCGCTGATTGGCGCAGTGGTTCCAATTAGAGTTATCACCTGTGCACTCCCTATATTACCTCACTTCCCTTGCACTCCCTTGCCGGATCTTGTTGCCTTAGTGCCAGTGAAAGCGTTCCTTGTGTGTCCCTTGCCAGTGTTTCCAGACCTTCTGCCGTTGCCCCTGACTACGATCCTTGCTGCCTGCCCCGACCTTCTGCTACGTCCGACCTTGCTTCTGCCTACTCCCTTGTACCGCGCCTATCTTCAGCAGCCAGAGAGGTGAGCCGTTGCTAGTGGATACGACCTGGTCACTACCGCCGCAGCAAGACCATCCCGCTTTGCGGCGGGCTCTGGTGAAAACCAGTAGTGGCTTAGAACCGGTCCACTAGCACGGTCCACGCCAATCCCTCTCTGGCACAGAGGGTCCACTACCTGCCAGCCGGCATCGTGACAGTAGATCCGGCCATGGATCCCGCTGAAGTTCCTCTGCCAGTTGTCGCTGACCTCACCACGGTGGTCGCCCAGCAGTCACAACAGATTGCGCAACAAGGCCAACAGCTGTCTCAACTGACCGTTATGCTACAACAGTTGCTACCACAGCTTCAGCAGTCATCTCCTCCGCCAGCTCCTGCACCTCCTCCGCAGCGAGTGGCCGCTCCTGGGATACGCTTATCCTTGCCGGATAAGTTTGATGGGGACTCTAAGTTTTGCCGTGGCTTCCTTTCCCAATGTTCCCTGCATCTGGAGATGATGTCGGACCTGTTTCCCACTGAAAGGTCTAAGGTGGCTTTCGTAGTCAGTCTTCTGTCCGGAAAAGCCCTGTCATGGGCCACACCGCTCTGGGACCGCAATGACCCCGTCACTGCCTCAGTACACTCCTTCTTCTCGGAAATCCGAAGTGTCTTTGAGGAACCTGCCCGAGCCTCTTCTGCTGAGACTGCCCTGTTGAACCTGGTCCAGGGTAATTCTTCCGTTGGCGAGTATGCCGTACAATTCCGTACACTTGCTTCAGAATTGTCCTGGAATAATGAGGCCCTCTGCGCGACCTTCAAAAAAGGCCTATCCAGCAACATTAAAGATGTTCTGGCCGCACGAGAAATTCCTGCTAATCTACATGAACTTATTCACCTAGCCACTCGCATTGACATGCGTTTTTCTGAAAGGCGTCAGGAACTCCGCCAAGATATGGACTCTGTTCGCACGAGGCGTTTCGTCTCCTCGGCTCCTCTCTCCTCTGGTCCCCTGCAATCTGTTCCTGTGCCTCCCGCCGTGGAGGCTATGCAGGTCGACCGGTCTCGCCTGACACCTCAAGAGAGGACACGACGCCGTATGGAGAACCTCTGCCTGTACTGTGCTAGTACCGAACACTTCCTGAGGGATTGTCCTATCCGTCCTCCCCGCCTGGAAAGACGTACGCTGACTCCGCACAAAGGTGAGACAGTCCTTGATGTCTACTCCGCTTCTCCACGTCTTACTGTGCCTGTGCGGATGTCTGCTTCTGCCTTCTCCTTCTCTACAGTGGCCTTCTTGGACTCTGGTTCTGCAGGAAATTTTATTTTGGCCTCTCTCGTCAACAGGTTCAACATCCCAGTGACCAGTCTCGCCAGACCCCTCTACATCAATTGTGTAAATAATGAAAGATTGGACTGTACCATACGTTTCCGCACGGAGCCCCTTCTTATGAGCATCGGATCTCATCATGAGAGGATTGAACTTTTGGTCCTCCCCAATTGCACCTCGGAGATTCTCCTTGGACTTCCCTGGCTTCAACTTCATTCCCCAACCCTGGATTGGTCCACTGGGGAGATCAAGAGTTGGGGGTCCTCTTGTTCCAAGAACTGTCTAAAACCGGTTCCCAGTAACCCTTGCCGTAACTCTGTGGTTCCTCCAGTAACCGGTCTCCCCAAGGCCTATATGGACTTCGCGGATGTTTTCTGCAAAAAACAAGCTGAGACTCTACCTCCTCACAGGCCTTATGATTGCCCTATCGACCTCCTCCCGGGTACTACTCCACCCCGGGGCAGAATTTATCCTCTCTCTGCCCCAGAGACTCTTGCCATGTCCGAATACGTCCAGGAGAATCTAAAAAGGGGCTTTATCCGTAAATCCTCCTCTCCTGCCGGAGCCGGATTTTTCTTTGTCTCCAAAAAAGATGGCTCCCTACGTCCTTGCATTGACTACCGCGGTCTTAATAAAATCACGGTTAAGAACCGCTACCCCTTACCCCTCATCTCTGAACTCTTTGATCGCCTCCAAGGTGCCCACATCTTCACTAAATTGGACTTAAGAGGCGCCTATAACCTCATCCGCATCAGAGAGGGGGACGAGTGGAAAACGGCATTTAACACCAGAGATGGACACTTTGAGTATCTGGTCATGCCCTTTGGACTGTGCAATGCCCCTGCCGTCTTCCAAGACTTTGTCAATGAAATTTTTCGTGATCTATTATACTCCTGTGTTGTGGTATATCTGGACGATATCCTAATTTTTTCTGCCAATCTAGAGGAACACCGCCGGCATGTCCGTATGGTTCTTCAGAGACTTCGTGACAACCAACTCTATGCCAAAATTGAGAAATGTCTGTTTGAATGCCAATCTCTTCCTTTTCTAGGATATTTGGTCTCTGGCCAGGGACTACAGATGGATCCAGACAAACTCTCTGCCGTCTTAAATTGGCCACGCCCCTCCGGACTCCGTGCTATCCAACGCTTTTTGGGGTTCGCCAATTATTACAGGCAATTTATTCCACATTTTTCTACCATTGTGGCTCCTATCGTGGCTTTAACCAAGAAAAATGCTGATCCCAAGTCCTGGCCTCCTCAAGCAGAAGACTCCTTTAAACAACTCAAGTCTGCCTTTTCTTCGGCTCCCGTGCTCTCCAGACCTGACCCTTCCAAACCCTTCCTATTGGAGGTTGATGCCTCCTCAGTAGGAGCTGGAGCTGTTCTTCTACAAAAAAATCCTTCCGGGCATGCTGTCACTTGTGGTTTTTTCTCTAGGACCTTCTCTCCAGCGGAGAGGAACTACTCCATCGGGGATCGAGAACTTCTAGCCATTAAATTAGCACTTGAGGAATGGAGGCATCTGCTGGAGGGATCAAGATTTCCTGTTATTATCTACACCGACCACAAGAACCTCTCCTACCTCCAGTCGGCCCAACGGCTGAATCCTCGCCAGGCCCGGTGGTCTCTGTTCTTTGCCCGATTTAATTTTGAGATTCACTTTCGTCCTGCCGATAAGAACATTAGAGCCGATGCTCTCTCTCGTTCCTCGGATGCCTCAGAAGTTGATCTCCCTCCGCAACACATCATTCCACCTGACTGCCTGATCTCCACTTCTCCTGCCTCCATCAGACAGACTCCTCCAGGAAAGACCTTTGTTTCTCCACGCCAACGCCTCGGAATCCTCAAATGGGGTCACTCCTCCCATCTCGCAGGTCATGCGGGCATCAAGAAATCGGTGCAACTCATCTCCCGCTTCTATTGGTGGCCAACTCTGGAGACGGATGTTGGGGACTTTGTGCGAGCCTGCACTATCTGTGCCCGGGATAAGACTCCTCGCCAGAAGCCCGCTGGTTTTCTTCATCCTCTGCCTGTCCCCGAACAGCCTTGGTCTCTGATTGGTATGGATTTTATTACTGATTTACCCCCTTCCCGTGGCAACACCGTTATTTGGGTGGTCGTTGATCGATTCTCCAAAATGGCACATTTCATTCCTCTTCCTGGTCTTCCTTCTGCGCCTCAGTTGGCTAAACAATTTTTTGTACACATTTTTCGTCTTCACGGGTTGCCTACGCAGATTGTCTCGGATAGAGGGGTCCAATTCGTGTCTAAATTCTGGAGAGCTCTCTGTAAACAACTCAAGATTAAATTAAATTTTTCCTCTGCATATCATCCCCAGTCCAATGGACAAGTGGAAAGAATTAACCAGATCCTGGGTGATTATTTGCGACATTTTGTTTCCTCCCGCCAGGATGACTGGGCAGATCTCCTTCCATGGGCCGAATTCTCGTATAACTTCAGGGTCTCTGAATCTTCCTCCAAATCCCCATTTTTCGTGGTGTACGGCCGTCACCCTCTTCCCCCCCTCCCTACCCCCTTGCCCTCTGGTCTGCCCGCTGTGGATGAAATTTCTCGTGACCTTTCCATTATATGGAGAGAGACCCAAAATTCTCTCTTACAGGCTTCTTCACGCATGAAGAGGTTCGCGGATAAGAAAAGAAGAGCTCCCCCCGTTTTTTCCCCTGGAGACAAGGTATGGCTCTCCGCTAAATATGTCCGCTTCCGTGTCCCTAGCTACAAGTTGGGACCACGCTATCTTGGTCCTTTCAAAATTCTGTGTCAAATTAATCCTGTCTCTTATAAACTTCTTCTTCCTCCTTCTCTTCGTATCCCTAATGCCTTTCACGTCTCTCTTCTCAAACCACTCATCCTCAACCGTTTTTCTCCCAAATCTGTTCCTCCCACTCCTGTTTCCGGCTCCTCGGACGTCTTCTCGGTCAAGGAGATTTTGGCTGCCAAAAAGGTCAGAGGAAAAAATTTTTTTTTAGTAGACTGGGAGGGTTGTGGTCCTGAAGAGAGATCCTGGGAACCTGAGGACAACATCCTTGACAAAAGTCTGCTCCTCAGGTTCTCAGGCTCCAAGAAGAGGGGGAGACCCAAGGGGGGGGGTACTGTTACGCCGAGCGCTCCGGGTCCCCGCTCCTCCCCGGAGCGCTCGCTTCACCTCCTCCGCTGCAGCGCCCCGGTCACGTCCTCTGACCCGGGGCGCTGCGATCCTGCTGCTAGCCGGGATGCGATTCGCGATGCGGGTAGCGCCCGCTCGCGATGCGCACCCCGGCTCTCCTACCTGACTCGCTCCCCGTCTGTTCTGTCCCGGCGCGCGCGGCCCCGCTCCCTAGGGCGCGCGCGCGCCGGGTCTCTGCGATTTAAAGGGCCACTGCGCCGCTGATTGGCGCAGTGGTTCCAATTAGAGTTATCACCTGTGCACTCCCTATATTACCTCACTTCCCTTGCACTCCCTTGCCGGATCTTGTTGCCTTAGTGCCAGTGAAAGCGTTCCTTGTGTGTCCCTTGCCAGTGTTTCCAGACCTTCTGCCGTTGCCCCTGACTACGATCCTTGCTGCCTGCCCCGACCTTCTGCTACGTCCGACCTTGCTTCTGCCTACTCCCTTGTACCGCGCCTATCTTCAGCAGCCAGAGAGGTGAGCCGTTGCTAGTGGATACGACCTGGTCACTACCGCCGCAGCAAGACCATCCCGCTTTGCGGCGGGCTCTGGTGAAAACCAGTAGTGGCTTAGAACCGGTCCACTAGCACGGTCCACGCCAATCCCTCTCTGGCACAGAGGGTCCACTACCTGCCAGCCGGCATCGTGACAGTTTGTTGATGGCTCGGATACCTGAACGATCATTATATTTTGAAACAAATGCCATTCTTTGAGATGTTTTGTTTTAGGTTAGTTGTTTACCACAATTAGTTAACAATGGGTTAAGATCCATATTGCAGGCATGAGTTTTGCCCTCTAGAACAAGAGGCTTGGGATAACCGCATTGGATGAAGTTGGACACCATGTTGTCCAAAGCGGGTTCTACCATCGTCTCCTTGCTGATAATGCACTTAGCCAGAGTATACTGACTCAAGGGCAATAAGCGTACCATCGGCGAGGGTGGCAGCTTTTGTAATGAAGTGTCGAGTTACAGTCTGTGGTTTTCACAAATAAATTGGTCTGAAAATGTCCATTTGTGTAGGAGACTTCTGTATCAAGGAACCTTTTGACCATGTTAGAGTAAAATGAATTTCTTGGCAGATGTTATTGAGAAACATGTGGAAATCTGTTAGTCCAGTGGCCGTGCCATCCCATACGAGGAACACATCGTCTATGTACCGCCAACACCCCAGCACGCGGCTGAAGTGGTGCAATACATAGATGTACTGTTCCTCAATGGAGGCCACAAAGATGTTCAGATAAGTGGGGGCCACATCTGTCCCCATTGCCGTACCAGATGTTTGCGGGTAATACTCATCATCGGACACAAAATAGCCAGTTCCAAGAGTGTCAATATGAAATTAGAGCTATCTGGAGGGAAATCAGATTGAATAGCATTAAACCCATGTTGTGCAGAATTGAGGTATATAAACTCTATCGGGGACATTTATCATTCTTTGGTAAGTGAGTTCTGTAGGCATTTTTTTCTTGCTTTGGTTTTGCTTATGTATGACATATTTATCATACTATAACCAGGGTTGATAAATTTGGCTTACATAAGCAAAAAACAATAAATTACTTTAGAATGCAATTTTGATAGCACACAAGAAAAAAACAACTTATAACTTCAGAACACCACTGGGAAACACCACCTCCTCTCTTCTGTGTTTATTAATAGTTTTTCCACTAAATGTACCAAACTACTTTTTGTGTGATCTTTTTTTCTTCCCATTTCAGATCCGTGTATGCAGAGGACTTCTTTGTCTTCAGTGGACTACGATGACCAGTGTCTTTTTAAAAAAAACATTTTATTAATATAATGCTTAACCCCTTAAAGGGCTACTCCGGTGAAAAATGTTACCTGTGAAAAAAAAGCATTAAAGAAAGTTATATAACATTATAATGTACTTACGATGTCCATATGGTAAGGGTCCCGGTCCTCCTCTTCTTTCTGTCGCTCACCAGAAGCTCTGTACTTTTCAGTTTGCTGATGACGCTCAACTTCTTTTTTCATCGCTCCTCCGCCATCTTAGCCCGGTGACTCATACCTCCCATGCGTAAGTGCGGGCTCTGCCGGCCTCCTAGCCCGGAGTCGGCTACTCCCCCCCTCGCTAATCTATTCATTTATTCGGGTTTGCTGAGCTGCCATAGGCTGGCCAATCTACATTATAGATGTGCGCATGCGCACATCATTATCGCCGCTGGCTGATAAATCAGGGGGAGGGCAGAAGCGGACAGGAAATTAGACTAATGCATTATGGGAGATGTAGTCTTTTACGCTACACTCCATATGCACTGTACCCGGAAGTGACCGGATTTTCGGACAGGTACACCTTTGCTCTCTGGTACTTAAGGACCAAGGGTGTACCTGTACGCCCGTGGGAATTTCGGTCCCTGCTACGTGCCAGGGAGGGACCGGACGGAGTGACTGCTGATATCTATCAGCAGGCACCCCACGCAAATGCCCCCCCCCCCCCCCCCCATGTCAGCGATCGCCGCAAATCGCAAGTGAATTCACACTTGCGATTTGCGGCTATTCCGGGTCATACGAGTCTATGGTGACCCGGTGACCCGGAATATAATGGGGATCGCGGTTGTCCAAGATCCCCCTGAAGGCATAGGAGTGAGGTGGCAGAGATGCCACCCTTCCTATCCCTGCTATTGGTGGTCTAGATGCGACCACCAATAGCAGATCAGGGGCGGGGATTTTACTTTCAGTTTCCCCGTTCTGCCCACCCACAATAGGCGGGGCAGAACGGGGAACCGACAGAGGATCGGTGCCGACGTCCACTTACCCCTCGGGCGAGGCTGCGGGCGACCATCGGTGGAGGAGATCGGAGTCCAGCGATGTCGTGCAGCTGGCTCCCTGGATCCGACGGAAGCCGGTACGTTGCCTAGCAACATCTGGAGGGTACAGTTTTAGACCACTATGCAGTGGTCTCTAAACTGTAACCCTCCAGATGTTGCAAAACTACAACTCCCAGCATGCCCAGACAGCTGTTAGGGCATGCAGGGATTTGTAGTTTTGCAACAGCTGGAGGGCCCCAGTTTGGAGATCACTGGCAGTGATCTCTAACTGTGGCCCTCCAGATGTTGCAAAACTGCAACTCCTAGCATGCCCAAACAGCAGTTTGCTGTCAGGGCATGCTGGGATTTGTAGTTTTGCAACAGCTGGAGGTCCACAGTTTGGAGATCTCTAAATTGTAGCCCTCCAGATGTTGCAAAACTGCAAATCCCTGCATGCCCTAACAGCAAACAGCTGTCTCGGCATGCTGGGAGTTGTAGTTGTGTACCTCCAGCTGTTGCATAACTACATCTCCCAGCATGCCCTTCGGCGATCAGTACATGCTGGGAGTTGTAGTTTTGCAACAGCTGGAGGCACACTGGTTGGTAAATACTGAGTTAGGTAACAGAACCTAACTGAAGGTTTTCCAACCAGTGTGCCTCCAGCTGTTGCAAAAGTACAACTCCCAGCATGCACTGTCTGCATGTGAATGTAGAGGGTACATTCACACACTCAGGTTTACAGTAAGTTTCCTGCTTCAAGTATGAGCTGCAGCAAATTTTTCGCCGCAGCGCATACTCCTAGCGGTAAGCACACTGTAAACCATCGCCAGTGTGAATGTACCCTAAAAACTCTACACTACACTACACTTACACAAAATAAAGGGTAAAACACAACATATACAACCCCTTACACTGTCCCCCCCCAATAAAAATGAAAAACGTATTGTACGGCAGTGTTTCCAAAACGGAGCCTCCGGCTGTTGCAAAACAACAACTCCCAGCATTTCCGGACAGCCACTGACTGGCATGCTGGGAGTTTAGCAACAGCTGGAGGCACCCTGTTTGGGAATCACTGGCGTAGTATACCCCTATATCCACCCCTATGCAATCCCTAATTTAGTCCTCAAATGCGCATGGCACTCTCACTTCGGAGCCCTGTCGTATTTCAAGGAAACAGTTTAGGGACACATATGGGGTATTTCCGTACTTGGGAGAAATTGCACTACAAATTTTGGGGGGATTTTTCTCCTTTTACCCCTTATGAAAAAGAAAAGTTGGGGTCTACACCAGCCTGTTAGTGTAAAAAAAAAAAATGTTTACACTAACATGCTGGTGTTGTCCTTTACTTTATATTTTCACAAGAGGTAAAAGGAAAAAAAGACCCCCAAAATTTGTAACGCAATTTCTCCTGAGTACGGAAAAACCCCATATGTGGGCGTAAAATGCTCTGCAGGCGCACAACAAGGCTCAGGAGTGAGAGCGCACTATGTACATTTGAGGCCTAAATTGGTGATTTGCACAGGGGTGGCTGATTTTGCAGCGGTTCTGACATAAACGCAAAACAATAAATACCCACATGTGACCCCATTTTTGAAACTACACCCCTCATGTAATGTAATAAGGGGTACAGTGAGCATTTACGCCCCACAGGGGTCTGACAGATTTTTGGAACAGTGGTCCGTGAAAATGAAAATTGTAATTTTTCATTTGCTCAGCCCACTGTTCCAAAGATCTTCCAAACGCCAGTGGGGTGTAAATGCTCACTGCACCCCTTATTAAATTCTGTGAGGGGTGTAGTTTCCAAAATGGGGTCACATGTGGGGGGGTCCACTGTTCTGGCACCACGGGAGGCTTTGTAAATGCACATGGCCCCTGACTTCCATTCCAAACAAATTCCCTTTTTAAAAGCTTAATGACGCTCCTTCTCTTCTGAGCATTGTAGTGCGCCAACAGAGCACTTGACCTCCACACATGGGGTATTTCCATACTCAGAAGAAATGGGGTTACAAATTTTGGGGGTAATTTTCTCCTATTACCCCTTGTAAAAATGTTACATTTGGGGAAAAACCAGCATTTTAGTGAAAAAAAATTTTTTTTTTCATTTACACATTCGACTTTAACAAAATGTTGTGAAATACCTGTGAGGTGTTAAGGCTCCCTGTACCCCTCGTTACATTCCTTGAGGGGTGTAGTTTCCAAAATAGTATGCCATGTGTTTTTTTTTTTTTTGCTTTTCTGGCACCATAGGGGCTTCCTAAATGTAACATGCCACCCAAAAACCATTTCAGAAAAACTCACTCTCCAAAATCCCATTGTCGTTCCCTCCCTTCTGAGCCCTCTACAGCGCCCGCCGAAAACTTGACATACACATATGAGGTATTTTCTTACTCGAGAGAAATTGGGTTACAAATTTTGAGAGGATTTTTTCCTTTTACCTCTTGTAAATATCCAAAAACTGGGTCTACAAGAACATGCGAGTGTAAAAAATGAAGATTTTGAATTTTCTCCTTCACTTCCTGTGAAACACCTAAAGGGTTAACACACTTACTGAATGTCATTTTGAATACTTTGAGGGGTGCAGTTTTTATAATGGGGTCATTTGTGGGGTATTTCTAATATGAAGGCCCTTCAAATCCACTTCAAACCTGAACTGATCCCTGAAAAATAGTGAGTTTGAAAATTTGATGAAAAATTGGAAAATTGCTGCTGAACTTTGAAGCCCTCTGATGTCTTCCAAAAGTAAAAACATGTCAACTTTATGATGCAAACATAAAGTAGACATATTGTATATGTGAATCAAAATATTATTTATTTAGAATGTTTATTTTCCTTACAAGCAGAGAGCTTCAAAGTTAGAAAAATGCAAAATTTCAATTTTTTCATCAAATTTTGGAATTTTTCACCAAGAAATTATGCAAGTATCGACAAAATTTTACCAATAACATAAATTAGAATATGTCACGAAAAAACTATCTCGGAATCAGAATGAAAGGTAAAAGCATCCCAGAGTTAAAGTGGTCAGATGTGCAAAAAACACTCTGGTCCTACAGTGAAAATTGGCCTGGTCCTTAAGGGGTTAAAGATGGCTTGTAAGGCTTTTTTTCCCCTTTAAACGTGATGGTTTAATAAAATTTACTTTACTTTCTTAGTAGTGGAAGCAGTCTTATAGACAAAATTCATTACTAAGCCGGTGCCTAGTGTTAGCCTCAAAAACAGCTAGCGCTAACCCCCAATTATTACCACGCTACCCACTGCCACAGGGGTGCCGGGAAGAGCCGGTACCAATAGGCCTGGAGCGTCAACAATTATGGTCCTGGGCCTAGGGGATAACAGGCTGGCGTTATTTAGGTTGGGAGTTAGCGCTAGCTGTTTTTTGGGTCAACTCTAAGCCCAGGCTTAGTAATGGATTCCATCTATAAGACGGCTTCCACTAATAAGCCTGTAAAGTAAATTTAAAAAAAAACACAACACGTTAAAAAAATCAGCGGTGAAAAGCAGCGGTGGGAGATTACCAGTGGTGGGGGGGAGATGAGCGGTGGCGGCGGTAGGGGCTGATGATGAGTGGCGGCTGGGGGAGCTGTGCGGTGGGGGCCCAGGCTCCTTTATGCAACTATGATTTCATATTTCCCGCCAGAGCTATTTTGGCTCCCGGTGGGAAATATGAAATACCGCTCTCCAAAGCAAATTCTGTAAGCCAGGTCTGGGCTGGCTTACATTTACGCTACTTTAGGGGCGGTTGCAACTTTTTGTGCAACTTTCGCACTTGATAAATCCCTGACCACTGCAAAGTGAAAACTGAAAATTGGTTTGGTAAGCTCTTTTGTAATTTTTTGCACAAAAAATTGCTTAGGCGCATATGCGACCTTTTGTGCGACTTTTGTAAGCAAAAAAGAGCTCTAAATCCCTTGATATATCTCCACCACTATGTCCAGGGATGTCAATAGGATATTGCCAGTAACATTAATTTTATTCAGTTTTTGTATGAAATCCGCGGTGTTTTGTAAAAAGGACTTGGTACCTGTGGCATACGGACGGACGAGTTGGTCCAAAAATATGGACAAGTGGCTTGTGATAGATTCCCTCACGGAAAAACAATCAGTCTACCGGGAGGGTTCACAAGTGACTTGTGAATCTTAGGGAGGAAGTATAGTGTTGCAATGGATTTAATATATGATCATATACAGTGGTCCCTCAACATACTGTCACGATTCGGCTGGCTGGAGGTGGATCCTCTGTGCCAGAGAGGGATTGGCGTGGACCGTGCTGGTGGACCGGTTCTAAGTTGCTACTGGTATTCACCAGAGCCCGCCGCAAAGCGGGATGGTCTTGCAGCGGCGGTAGCAACCAGGTCGTATCCACCAGCAACGGCTCAACCTCTCTGACTGCTGAAGATAGGCGCGGTACAAGGGAGTAGACAAGAGCAAGGTCGGACGTAGCAGAAGGTCAGGGCAGGCAGCAAGGATCGTAGTCAGGGGCAATGGCAGGAGGTCTGGAACACAGGCTAGGAACACACAAGGGAACGCTTTCACTGGCACAATGGCAACAAGATCCGGCGAGGGAGTGCAGGGGAAGTGAGGTATAAATAGGGAGTGCACAGGTGAACACACTAATTAAGCCAGCTGCGCCAATCAGTGGCGCAGTGGCCCTTTAAATTGCAGGGACCCGGCGCACGTGCGCCCTAAGGAGCGGGGCCGCGCGCGCCGGGACAAGACCGACGGAGAGCAAGTCAGGTACGGGAGCCGGGATGCGCATCGCGAGCGGGCACCTCCCGCATCGCGAATCGCATCCCGGCTGAGAGAGGTATTGCAGCGCACCCGGTCAGCAGGTCTGACCGGGGCGCTGCAAATGCGAGGATGTTGCGAGCGCTCCGGGGAGGAGCGGGGACCCGGAGCGCTCGGCGTAACACATACGATGGTAATTCGTTCCAAACGAGCCATCGTTTGTCGAATCCATCGCATGTTGAGGGATTCGTGCAATGTAAAGTATAGGAAGCTGTACTGACCTGTCCCCGCCGCTCCCGATGGTGATCCCGGGCCTCCGCTGGGCTCTCCTGGTATTCTCCGGTCCTCTTCTGTCTTCTCCGGTCCTCTTCTGTCTTCCGCAAGGCCTTACTGGGCCTGCATAGCGACGTCATTACGCCGCTGCGTACGCCATTCCTATTGGATGGCGTGCGCAGCAGCGTATTGACGTCATCGGAGAGGGCCGAGAAGACACCGGAAGACCAGCGCTGGACCCTGAGGGCATCCCGGAGCATCGTGGAGGGGTAAGTAATACTTACCGCACCATACGGGGAACATTAAGCTGCTATCCGGATAGCACTTAATGTGATGGCCCCGACATAAAAAAGCATCGTATGTCGATGCTGACCGACATGCGATGGCCTCTGAGAGGCCATCGTATGTCGATTTCATCATATGTCGGGGCCATCGTAGGTCGGGGGGGTCACTGTATACTGTATATATTATAATTGGTAAAATGTCATATTTTACATCTGCTTAGTTTATTGCTCATATTAGCTGACCTGACAACATGAAATCAGCCTCTCCCATAGTGAAACCTGACAATCAAGACTAAACTGTTTGCAGAGAGATAAAATAGTGTCAGTATGAAATCTGGGGGAGAAGTACAAGGTTCTTATTGCTTAGCGCTTAGGAGTAAACAAGTCAACTTGCGCATGACATAACCACACACACACAAGTCACTAATAATAATCAATAATGTGGGTTGTAATTTATGTTGATTCTGAAGTCTATATAACCTGTGAATTATGCTGTAATAAACACGAGGAAGAATTTCTTTACCCTGAACAATTCACTCCGATGCATGCATCAACTGTTACGATTCGGCAGGCTGGATGTGGATCCTCTGTGTCAGCGAGGGATTGACGTGGACCGTGTCGGTGGACCGGTTCTAAGTTGCTACTGGTTTTCACCAGAGCCCGCTGCAAAGCGGGATGGTCTTGCTGCGGCGGTAGCAACCAGGTCGTATCCACCGGCAACGGCTCAACCTCGCTGACTGCTGAGAAGGCGTGGGACAGAAGGACTAGGCAGAGGCAAGGTGAGACGTAGCAGAAGGTCGGGGCAGGCGGCAAGGTGCGTAGTCAAAGAGGATAGCAGGAGATCTGGAACACAGGCTTTGGACAACACTAAACGCTTTCACTGGCACAAGGCAACAAGATCCGGCAAGGAAGTGCAGGGGAAGTGAGGTAATATGGACAGGGAGCAGGTGGAAGCTAATTAGGCTGATTGGGCCAGGCACCAATCATTGGTGCACTGGCCCTTTAAATCTTAGAGAGCTGGCGCGCTCCCTAAGGAGCAGAGCCGCGCGCGCCAGGACATGACAGCCGGGGGCCGGGACAGGTGAGTGACTTGGGATGCGATTCGCGAGCGGGCGCATCCCGCTATGCGAATCGCATCCCCGCCGGCAATGTCAGTGCAGCGCTCCCGGTCAGCGGGTCTGACCGGGGCGTTGCAGAGAGAGAGACGCCGCGAGCGCTCCGGGGAGGAGCAGGGACCCGGAGCGCTCGGCGTAACAGTACCCCCCCCCCTTAGGTCTCCCCCTTTTTTTGTCCGGTAATTGCTTCATGTGGGACAAGGACACTGGGAGCGATTGTAGGGTTTCCTCATCAAAGGCAGGCAGTTCAGAAGGAGTGGGAATGGGGAGGGAGGGCAGAGGGTGAAGCTTGGCACGGTGCAGAGTGTTACCAGGACGGGGGCTATGAGGAGGCAAAGCATAGTCCTGATAGGCCTTGGGGAGACCAGGTGTAGGAGGAGGCACTGAGGCTTGCCTGACGGGACTGGGAGCAGACGTGAGGCATTTCTTGCGGCAAGCAGGGCCCCAATTCTTGATCTCCCCGGTGGTCCAGTCAAGGGTGGGAGAATGATGCTGGAGCCATGGCAGACCGAGGAGGACTTCAGAGATGCAGTTGGGAAGGACGAACAATTCAATCTTTTCGTGATGGGGTCCTAAGCACATTAAGAGGGGTTCTGTGCGGTAACGCACAGTACAGTCCAACTTCACTCCGTTAACCGAAGAAATGTAGAGCGGCTTGACGAGACGGGTCACCGGGATGCAGAACTTGTTCACCAAAGAGTCCAGAATAAAATTTCCAGAAGCACCAGAGTCCAAGCAGGCTACGGCTGAGAAGAAGGAGTTGGCAGACGGAGAAATCCGCACGGGCACAGTGAGACGTGGAGAAGCAGACTTTGTACCAAGAGACACCACACCAACGTGAGCTGGGTGCGTGCATTTCCCAGACGAGGAGGACGAATAGGGCAATCCATCAAGAAATGTTCGGTACTGGCGCAATACAGACATAAATTGTTATCCCTACGGCGAGTCCTCTCTTCCTGGGTCAGGCGAGACCGATCCACTTGCATAGCCTCCTCGGTGGGAGGCCCAGGGGTAGATTGCAAAGGATACTGTGAGAGAGGTGCCCAGAGATCAAGGTCTTTTTCCTGGCGGAGCTCCTGGTGTCTCTCAGAAAAACGCATGTCAATGCGGGTGGCCAAATGGATAAGTTCTTGCAGGTTGGCAGGAATCTCTCGTGCGGCCAGCACATCCTTGATGTTACTGGATAGGCCTTTTTTAAAGGTCGCGCAGAGAGCCTCGTTATTCCAAGATAATTCGGAAGCGAGAATACGAAATTGGATGGCGTACTCGCCTACTGAAGAATTACCCTGGACCAGGTTCAGCAGGGCAGTCTCGGCAGAAGAAGCTCGGGCTGGTTCCTCGAAGACACTACGGACTTCAGCGAAGAAGGACTGGACAGTGGCTGTGGCAGGCTCATTGCGGTCCCAGAGTGGTGTGGCCCAAGACAAAGCTTTTCCAGATAGAAGACTCACTACGAACGCCACCTTAGACCGTTCTGTAGGAAATTGGTCCGACAACATCTCCATATGTAGAGAACATTGAGACAAGAAGCCACGGCAGAGTCGGGAGTCCCCATCAAATTTGTCCGGCAGGGACAAGCGGAGGCTAGGAGTGGCCACTCGCTGCGGAGGAGGTGCAGGAGCTGGCGGAGGAGATGATTGCTGCTGTAGCAGTGGCAGAAGTTGCTGTAACGTGGCGGTCAACTGCGACAGCTGCTGTCCTTGTTGGGCAATTTGCTGCGATTGCTGGGCGACCACCGTGGATAGGTCAGCGAGACTTGGCAGCGGCACCTCAGTGGGATCCATGGCCGGATCTACTGTTACGATTCGGCAGGCTGGATGTGGATCCTCTGTGTCAGCGAGGGATTGGCGTGGACCGTGTCGGTGGACCGGTTCTAAGTTGCTACTGGTTTTCACCAGAGCCCGCTGCAAAGCGGGATGGTCTTGCTGCGGCGGTAGCAACCAGGTCGTATCCACCGGCAACGGCTCAACCTCGCTGACTGCTGAGAAGGCGTGGGACAGAAGGACTAGGCAGAGGCAAGGTGAGACGTAGCAGAAGGTCGGGGCAGGCGGCAAGGTTCGTAGTCAAAGAGGATAGCAGGAGATCTGGAACACAGGCTTTGGACAACACTAAACGCTTTCACTGGCACAAGGCAACAAGATCCGGCAAGGAAGTGCAGGGGAAGTGAGGTAATATGGACAGGGAGCAGGTGGAAGCTAATTAGGCTGATTGGGCCAGGCACCAATCATTGGTGCACTGGCCCTTTAAATCTTAGAGAGCTGGCGCGCGCACCAGGACATGACAGCCGGGGGCCGGGACAGGTGAGTGACTTGGGATGCGATTCGCGAGCGGGCGCGTCCCGCTATGTGAATCGCATCCCCGCCGGCAATGTGGGTGCAGCGCTCCCGGTCAGCGGGTCTGACCGGAGCGCTGCAGAGAGAGAGACGCCGCGAGCGCTCCGGGGAGGAGCAGGGACCCGGAGCGCTCGGCGTAATATCAACTTTAATAATAATCAATTTTGGACGGGAACAGATATCCCCTAGGTCTCTGAGTTTTCACTTCAGTTGGCCCCCGAACAGGGACTCCGAGTACTGGTAGTCGCAAGATAAGGCATTGGATCAAACCAATCGCAGATGGGACAGACGAGCCTGATCAACTCCAAAAGTAGGGTAGGACAAATTTTTTGTAACCGAGCCAGTACCACTGTCTCCCTGCTTGGTTTGCCTTTTATGACTTACCTGTCTTTTGTGGCCTGTGAGCCAGTTGGTTAACAGTTCTTGCTCTGAGTTTTTTTTTGCTGAACCTGTCATAAGTGATTATCTGTTGCCCGAGTATAGGTGTTGAGTGTAAGTATGTGTTCCCGGGAGGAAGGGCTGGGTCTCTGGGGAATTGAATAGGAGAGGACACTAATAGCTAGTGCTACAGATATTTCTGTTAGTTAGAGTATTAGTGGGCAGGTATTAGTGGCCAGAAGTTCAAACAGACACTGTAGTAAGGTGTGTCTTGGACAAGCGTATATACAGGAAAGTATAACACGAGAGTTCCTCTGCCTATGAGACATTTCCGTGACCCTCCCTGTAATAACTGTCTATGTGTGTGAATGGGATCCTCGAAATAAGGACAGAGTCTCTGGGAGATTGAATTCCAGAGAAAACTAATTATCACTCCTCCAATAAGTCTGTCTGTAAGTAAGGATATTAGTGAATTTGGCAAGACGCCAGTAGTTTAATAGACACACGGGGTATAGTGTCTCAGGTACGTGCACTGGGATTTCTTTGATAATAATATATTTCTGTGACCTATCCTAGTGTGTATATTGTATGTATATGTGCTATGTCATGTTATGTCCTAATTGTGTCTGTGGATTAAAGGGGTTATCCAGGAAAAACCTTTTTTTTATATCAACAGAAAGTTAAACAGATTTGTAAATTACTTCTATTAAAAAAAATCTTAATCCTTTCAGTACTTATGAGCTTCTGAAGTTAAGGTTGTTCTTTTCTGTCTAAGTGCTCTATGATGACACGTGTCTCGGGAAACGCCCAGTTTAGAAGAGGTTTGGTATGGGGATTTGAACTGGGCGGTTCCCTAGACACGTGTCATCAGAGAGCACTTAGACAGAAAAGAACAACCTTAACTTCAGAAGCTCATAAGTACTGAAATGATTAAGATTTTTTTTATAGAAGTAATTTGCAAATCTGTTTAACTTTCTGGAGCCAGTTGATATATAAAAAAAAGTTTTTTCCTGGATAACCCCTTTAATGTCAGCAGTTTCAGATAAGGGTTGGAGATTGCTTAAAGTTATTAGCCCAGATTATCCGAGTAGATTATTGTGACGTGACCCAATTAGACCAGAGTGGGAAGATTTTGTGGTTCTCAGACTGAATGTGAAATAGAAAGTAGAGCAAGAGCAAAGGGGAGTGATCAAGTTAGTGAGCCCCTGCCACCTGAAACAGCCAGAGGATTGTGAGATGGAAGAGCAGAATAGAGCAGCAGATCTGTTTGGGCTCCCACTGAGAGGTCCAGAATAAGGATGGGACAGAAACATGTGAAGCCAGAGAGAGAGAGAGAATTTAGCACGTGATTTGGTGGCAGAAAGAGAGGGTGAAGAAGATGTAAAAAAGTTGGGAAAACTAATGAAGATATGTGATATGCAACCAGTAATGGGGGGAAGGTTGCAGCCAGAAGAATGGCGGAAAGTTCTCATAGAGAAGAAAGGATTATTAGTTGATAATAATCTGCTGAAGATGACAGATGCATGGTATAATACAGCTAAATTTGTGCACAAGGAAAATTGGTTAGAACAAGAAATAGAACAATGGGATAAAAAGGTATGTGTGTACCATAAATGTCGTAATGCTGATGAAACTCCCCCAACCCCCCTCTCAATGTTTTTAATCAGCCACCGCCCTATAATGGCAAACCAGGGTGCATATGCTTTAATTGTGGTGCCCAGAACGTCCCCTGACAAGATATGTGTTATAGTTGTGGTGCCCATAGGCCACACCCAGTTTCCGCCCCCAGTAATGAACTGAAAACACCCTCCCCCATGTATCCCAGAAATACCTCAGACTCTGCTCCTTCCGTGTCCAGAACTGGCGGCCATCTTGGTATACCCGGAAGTATGGGTAATCCCACTTACGTCCCCTGGCCGCCATCTTGGGACACCCAATACTCCTACATTCCCTACTTCCAACCCCACCCCTGGCAGCCATCTTGCTATACCCAGAAGGCCTACTCCCATGTATCCTGTGCTCAATCCTGATGAATCCTACCATGTTCCTCATGCACCCATCCTCCCTCTCTCTGTCAATGAGGAGGAGGAGCAATTCTCAGAGGACCAATGTAGCCACCGGAGGGATAGAACCAGCCCTAATGCAGCCACCCCTAGCAGGCGGCTACACTTCCACTCCAGGGGTAGCCCTCATAGCAGATGCTCAAGCACCTGTGACCCGTCCCAAGCAGCAGGTAGACCTGGTTACACCCAGTCGCTTCTGCATGTCATCCTTTAATCTAGCCAACTTTTCCGATATACCTTTTATACCCGAGGCAGCTTGATGGACATGCACAGGGCAATGCCCCTCCTGATGCCCCTACTATGTATGTTACTTTTAACCCATCCCAAGCAGCTACCCTTGTATCTCAACTCCCAGACCCAGAGAAACAACCAATGCCCTTCTACCGTAGGTTCAGGGAAATCCAACAATCTTACTCTGCCTCATTTAAGGATCTACAGAGCCTATGTCAGATTAAGGCTGGTGATGCTTACTGGCTAATAATGGAGCCGCATCTCCAGAAAGGAATTTACCCTGAGGAAACTACCTGCCAGTCAGGTACCTACTTCTGTGAGCGTCTATTAAAATGGACAGATTAGAAGATCAAGCAACTAGTGTCAATGATATTAGCCAAGATAAAGGTGAATCTGTTGAAAAATTCTATATCAGACTCCAGCAACTTTTCCATGATCTTGGATTTGACTCATCCAACAAATCCCATTCACAGATGTTGCCTCTGCCTTTGTTATTGGCCTAAAGGACCTGTTAAAGAAGGGCCGGCGCCAACCTCTAGTCTGCTACAACTGCCACAAGCCCGGCCACTAGAAATGTGACTGCAGATCCCCAAGAAGATCTGGACCCCCACAAGGTCACAAGTGCCACCTCGCACTCAAGAGCCCAGATACTTCCCAAACCAAGGACAAAGACCTACCCAGGATCATCTGGATCTGCTACATTAGGATTTGGGGAAGGCAGTGTCTCACTTACCTTCTATAGCAGTATCCTCAACCAACATGGATGGCCCTCTGGTTAAAGTGACACTACCCATTGAAGGGCATCCTACAACCTTTCTTATTGGCACAGGTGCAGCCAGAAGTGTAATTAGGGCCCAAGACCTGCCAACTGAATCTTTCCTCTAAAATAAAGATGTCTCATGTTTGGAGGTTGATGGTGTCCCCCGAACTAATCCCCTCACAAAGCCTCTCTGCATAGCCAACTTTCCCCACCTACTGGCCAGGTTTGTAGTTTCAAACAATTGTCCACTCAACCTGTTAGGAGCAGACGTTCTCTCCAGACTCCAAGCCTCCATTAAATTTAGCAAAAATGGAACTATATCAATCTCCTCTGCTCTGGAGATTGAGGATTTCTCTGCCCTCCATCCCGATCATGTTGGCTCTCCATAAAACTCCCACCTCTACAATCCCATCAGCTGTACTGGCCGGTATACCAATCAGTCTCTGGTCAACTGGTCCAGAAGACATTGGCAAACTTAAGGTCCCACCTGTCATGGTCACTCTCAAGCCAGGAGCCCCGCTGTCTAGAAAACCCCAGTACCCACTTAACATTGCCCAATCTGAGGCTCTCTCTAAACAAGTCCAGAAACTGGTCAGCAATGAGGCTTTCATGCCATGCACCTCCCCCTGTAACACACCCCTATTCCCGGTCAAGAAAAAGACTGCCAAAGGAGAACCTAAGAAGAACAGGATGGTTCAAGATCTTAGAGCCGTGAATGAAGCCACAGTACTAGACATCCCTATTGTCCCCAACCCTCATACTCTGCTGTCAAGGGTGCCCCCGACTGCAAAGTATTTCACTGTAATTGCCCTTTTCACCTTCACCCAAGAAGGACAGCAGTACATTTGGACTGTCATGCCCCAAGGAGCTCAAAACTCACCCAGCCAGTTTGCTAAAGCCATGGCTCTCATCCTATCCACCTGGCAAGAACAGAACCCATCCGTGGTACTACTTAGCTACATGGATGATCTCCTTTCAAAGGATACAGATGGATCACATGCAAATGCCAAAGAGCGGAAGATTTGAGCCCACCCTTGTGGTGGTGGACATGTTCTCAGGGTGGCCGGAAGCCCATCCAACTACCAATATGACAGCCAAGACAACGGCCAAGAAACTCCTCAATGAAACAGTATGCTGGTATGGTGTACTTTAAGTCACAGCTTTCACAACTACGGTGACAGAAGAAATCTGGTCTGCCCTAGGAGTCACTTTATCCATCCATACCCCCTATCACCCCCAGAGCAGTGGAAAGGTGGAAAAAATGAATGGCACCCTTAAAACCCGAATGTTGAAAACATCCCAAGAAACTGGTCTACCGTGGCCCAATAGTCTACCCATTGCCCTCTATAGCATCAGATACACCCCTAGAGGAGAGCATTCCCTATTTCCTATGAGATTTTGTTTAGCACCACCCCTAGATTAGAGTGTTACTTTCCTCATTAGTTACAAATACAGTCTGATGCACTAACTAATTATGTGACCGGGGAGGAAGTGAAGGCGGCATGAGCTAGGGCCGCGCGCTCCGGGGCTCCGCCCCCACCCCCTGAGCCATCGGGACGGACGTGGAGCCGGAACGAACCCCGTAATGCCGGGACGCTGAGAGAGGATTGCCGCCAGGGTCACATGCCTACCTGGACACCCCGTGAGAGATGGGGGCTGGTCCCTGGATTAGGCCGCAGGAGGAGTGAAGTGGAGGCGATGCGACACTATGCGATGATTTCTGTGGGGCTGCTGACAGAAGACGGAGGTGGCGGGGCGGATGTTTTCTCTCCCCCCGTGTGCTGCGGAGGAAGACGCCAGAGAGAAGGTGAGAGAGAGGGAAGTGCGGACTCTTTGCAGCCAGCAAGAGAGAGGAGTGTCGGGCTTGCTCTGGAAGCCCATATAAGGTGGCCCTTGCCTCACAGTGCGGTGTAGCGGTGGTGAGGTGGAGGAGTGCACGTGTGGGGCCCCGCTGCTCCTTGCTGGGATTCTTTCAGGCTGAGCCAGACCCTCTCTGGTGGAAAGGAGAAAAGAACTGAGAAAAAAAAAACTGATACCACATTTATAATTATTTTGGCAGCCTTAAGCCGGTGAGTTTTCTCTCTCTCTCTTAGTGTGGCAGGACATTTAAGTAGGTAGTCTCCCCGGATTGAGGAGCCTAACATGGGGAGAAACTGTTATGAAGCCTACTCATGGTCTTCCTCTAATAGGTTAAACCAGTCATTAACATCTCTGCAACATTATGAACAGCAGCAGCCCCCGTTACTGGTTCCATGTGGAATAGATAACATTGGACATTGGACGTTAGATACCCTGCCTGGTTACTTCTTCTAGCGACTTGATGAGTTATAGTCATGGCAATGTAAATGACCAAGTCCCCCCTCTCCCCCCTGTGGTGGTTGGCAATTGTGGAGCAGCCATTGAGTTGGATAAATGCCTTTAGGAGGCAGATATGCATCTTACCAACTGATCCCCTTTGTGGGGTTTTTCTTTGGCTGCTACGTATGTGAAGGGAGCTGCAACACTTCTAACTACAGTGGTAGTGGTGCTCCAATCCTGCTTTATCTAGGCTAAGCCCTAATGGATAACAGGGGTCTTGGGAAACTGAACTTTCCGCGTGCTGAGGGACCGGTGCCCCCCCTCCTTCCTCTAGGCATCCTTTTTACAGCCATGAAGACCGTGTTGCCCATAACGAAATTTGTATGGACTTTTAAGGAACTTGGGCAATATAACTATGGCCACGCAGATGTATTCACACTCTGTCCTATTGCTAAATTGATGTTTTACAGAAGACTTATACCTCCCTCTCTCTCGCCCATATACAGGAGAAGTCTGGACTCACGGACCAAATCGACCAACTGGGCCTTATTAGACCCCCTCCTCCATGAAATTGGATTCTTGCTCTGGACCCTACAGAGGGCTTATAAGATCAGTGACTTTGGGGGGTGACTGGCCTGCCTATTAAGGGGAGCTTGAATATGTTAACAAATTTTTAGTTGTATATTATTACGTTATACTTGGCAGCGGATACTGATAGATCAGGCTGTGATATCCTCTGTCCAAAGTGTATTCCTGAACCGTGTTGAGCCACGAATCCTTACCTTTGTATGTTGTAACTAATTTGGATGCAAATAATTGGGTGGGAGGGACCTATGGTGTATAATTCTGTTAAGACAATAAGTGGCACCTGGGTGGTGATACGTACACCGTACAATTATAAAGCGAAGAGATAAAGTGGGAGAAATGGCCCCTAAGGTGAACCCCAGAAGATCAGGGGGTAGCTCGCCACAGAAAGATAAGGGGGCTATGGGTAAACTAGATAAAATATGGAAGTCTCCAGCTGTGGGTATTAAAACTAGAACCCAGAAGGATCTCTCTCCTAGTAAAACAGGTTCTAGGTACTCGGTTCTGGAGGTGGAAGAAATTGAGGACAGGCAGGCCGTGCCCCCCATGGGTAAGCAGTTGTTGGAGGAGATCTTGGGAGGGGTTAAAAAATCTAATTGTGCAATTGAGGAGATAAATAAACAACTGGGTGTGGTATCTACTGAGGTATCACTGATAAGACACGATATGACTAAGATGAGAGATAGGATTTCTAGACTAGAGGATGAAGCCCCTTAAACAGAAAAAAGGATCGATGTTTTGGAAGAGGAGGTTAAGGACCTAAAAAAGGAGAAGATATCCATTAAAGATAAGTTCACTGATCTTGAAGATAGATCTAGACGTTGTAATATAAGGATGGTGGGGTTCCCTGAAAGGGTAGAGGGGGGGGGGCTCTGCTATCCAGTTCTGTAGTGGGTGGCTGAAAGATGTGATAGGTGAAGGGCACTTTACCCCAATGTTTGGGATCGAACGAGCTCATCAGGTCCCAAGGCGGATAACCCCCCCCCCCCCCCGGGGGCCCCCCTAGGACAATCCTAATCAAGCTATATAACTCCCAGGAGAGGGACACGATTCTTAGGAGGGCAAGAGAGGTGAGGGACCTACAGTATAATGGGCAGAACATTTTTTTATATCCGGATTTCTCCTGGGAGACTCAGAGGAAACGGGCATCCTTTCGGGAGATAAAAAGGCGGCTAAAGAATGCGGGGGTGCCCTTCTTCCTTCTATTCCCAACAAGACTCCGGGTAGAGCATAAGGGAAAGGTAGTAATATTTGGAACCTCACAGGAAGTCTCAGATTGGATGGATAAAGAAGGCATGTAGTATAAGATAGTATCGTGGCATTGGGGGTTGGAAGTATTAGCTGAGTATTAAATCTACGTCTGGGGGGGGTGGGGGGGATCGTGGGGTGTCACTAGGATAGGAATGCATAGTAGAAGTATGGTGCATTATGGGGAGGGGGGAAGGGGGGTGGGGGGAGGAAGGGAATGGGAAGGGGGAGGGATGGCACGGGGAGGTGGAGAGAGTTTTCTTTTTTAGGCTAATATGTCTTCATTTAAGTTGTTAGCTTGGATAGAGTTATCCTCTATGTCGGATAGAGTTAAAAAGTGCGCAATCTTTGATCATATTCGGAGGTGCCTTCCTGCGATCATATGTTTAGTCGAGACCCATAGGTCAAGAGATGAGCAGATACTACCAAGAAAGTGGGCCAAAGAAGAATACCACTCCAGACTTTCTTCGTACTCTGCGGGAGTCTCAGTATATGTTCATAGGAAGGTACCATTCGAAACAAAAAATTTAAAGATAGACAAGTATGGTCGATACGTATTTCTTTATGGAATGTGGGAAAATAGGGCCATTATTTTGGCCTTTGTTTATATCCCCCCACCTTTTAGAGTGGATGTTCTGAGGGACATGGTGAGTTACAGCGAAAGGAAGACACATGCGGCTTTATGGATAGTTGGAGATATGAATAATGTAATGGACCCTAGTATGGATAGATACAAACTAGGTAGGAATGTAGGGGGGAGTGAAACAGCATTGGCGAGGTATTGTGGAGAGATGAATTGGGTTGATGGGTGGCAGAAACTAAACCCAGGAGTTAGACAGTATTCATGCTTTAGCACTTCATATAACACTGCTTCCCAAATTGATCTATGCCTTTGTGATGAGAACGTGATGATCTGGACCAGTAGGGTGCAGTATAGAGCTAAAACCCTATAGGACCATTGTCCAGTGGTGGTGGAAATTGGAGGCAAGGCAATGGGTGGGAAAAGGTTGGGCTTTCGGCTCAACCCCCACTGGATAGAATTAGTGGGAGACCAGGATTGGTTTAGACAGGAAATAGAAGCATTCTGGGAGATTAACTATAACTCAGCGAGCCCTCAGATAGTATGGGATGCCATGAAGGCATTCTTGAGGGGCCTATATATAGGGCGAATTAATAAAAAGAAAAAGGAATTTGCCCAGGAAGAATCAATGCTGAATAGTAAAGTGGCAATATTAGAAGCAGGGCTAGATGAGGATAGTGGGGGTGAACGGCTGTTAGAATTGAAGGCAGCCCAAGAGGAGTACAAAGAATATCTACTCAAAAAGGCACAAAATAAACTATTCTTTAGTGGGCAATTTAACTTTTTTGAGAAAGGGAAACCAAATAAGACATTGTCAAGATTACTTAAAAATCAAGGTGAGGAATGTGGTATTATTGCTTTGAGGAGGGTGGATGGCAGCATAACCACAGAAAAAGAAGAAATAGCTCAAATGGTTAGCTCCTTTTTTTCTAATCTCTATATAAGTAGCAACATTAATAGAGTTGACGTAATGGAATTTTTGAGAGGAATTAATATCCCAAGTTTAACAGGGGATATCAGGGACTCTTTGGATGATCCAATCTCCCTCCAGGAACTGGAGGAAGCATTGACATCAATTCAGGGGAATACATCCCCTGGTTCCGATGGTATTCCATTCCAGATATATAGGATATACTCAACTCTACTACTTCCAAAACTGCTGGGTATCATTAATGAATCCTGGAGGGGGGGTGTTCTCCCTAAATCAATGTGTGAGGCTAACATCAGACTCATTAGGAAAAAAGATAAAGATCCTTTGGACTTGGGTTCGTATCGCCCCATTTCCTTGCTTAATACGGATATAAAGATAATAGCGAAAGTATTGGCAAGGAGATTAGGTAAAGTCGTGGAGGTAGTGGTGGGGAGAGACCAGGGGGGATTTAGGCCAGGAAGAACGGTCCACGACAATATCCGCCAGGTATATGAGGCAATCCAAAGTGGATCCCGGGGCCCCCGCTCCATTCTGTCACTGGATGCTACTAAAGCCTTTGACAGGGTGGAGTGGGGATACCTTTGGGAAGTCTTGAGGAAGGTGGGGGTGGGCCCGAGATTTTTGAGTTATATTCAGTTATTATATACTAATCCGGAGGCGAGTGTAGTGGTGGATGGAATCCCCTCCTACCCATTCAAACTAAGTAGAGGAACAAGACAGGGCTGCCCCCTCTCACCCTCTTTATTTTTTATTTATATTGAACCCTTAGCGGCTTGGATAAGAGATAACAATTTTTATGAGGGATTTGGAGTAAATGGAGAAATAAATAAGATTTTACTATTTGCAGACGATGTTCTTCTTTTTGTAACTAACCCACAAGAAAAAATACATCGGATCATGAAGCTGTTAGATGTATTTGCTCCTTTATCTGGGTTGGAGATAAATTGGAGTAAATCCACTTTGCTCCCCCTAGATGAAGATATGGGGGATATGGTGGGAAGATTATCCGTGTTAAAAAAAACTGAATGCTTCCCCTATTTGGGAGTAAAAATAGCAGCCACAAATGATAGGTTTGTGACTAATAATATACGCCCCCTATTAAATAGCCTAGCGAAGAGAGTATAAGTTTGGATTAAAATGCCCTTTTCGATGTCAGAAAGGATGGCGATAGTAAAGATGGTGGTCCTCCCACAGATCCTGTTTTTCCTTAGTGCCTCGCCAACGTGGATCGGCAAGGGGTGGTTCCGGAAGATAGAAGTGATACTGGGCAGATTGTTATGGGGAAGGAAAAGGGTTCGTTTGAAGTATAGATATTTTATGGCCCCTGGAGATAGGGGGGGATTGCATATGCCCAACTTTCTTGTTTATTATTTGGCTGCGCAACTGGTACGAGTTGTGAATTGGAGAAATTCTAGATATCTGGAGAAGATCATAGTAGACAAGGAGAAAGAATATTTATGAGGTGTTGGAATTAGATGATTATGAAGAGAAGGGTGTAAATAGCACGATGTTATTGCACAAATTTAGAAAAATATGGGAACGATTAAAGGAAGAATTACATATAGAAAATAGTTTTGGGTTTACACCTTTGTGGGGTAACAATAAATTTAAAGAATTGGTGGATTGTGAGTCAACTTTTGGGGATAGTAAGGGTATAAAACGATTGGAACAAATATTTGATAAAGGACAACTTGTCTCATTTGATCACATAAAAAGGGTGTATGAAATTAACTATAATGATTGGCTGTATTACTGGCAGATTAGCCATGCAGTCCATAACACGATAGATAAGGAGGTATATGTGACACAGAAACACAACTTTATAGAAGCACTAATTCAAATAGAGCACTTTAAAAAAAAAAAAGGAATATCAATTTTGTATAAGAAATTAAATAAGATTATTGGAATAAGGGGGACTGATAGAATTAAAGAAAAATGGTCTCGGATTGTGGGTACTGTGTCTGAAGATGACCGGGACATTATGGCCCAAAATATAAGTAAGGTTTCTCGTAATATGGAACATAAAATCACACAATTTAAGATATTACACAGGACCCACTATTCCACGCTCCATTTATATAGGATGGGGGTGAAGATTACGTCACAATGTGTTAAATGTGGTTTGGAGGAAGCGGATTTTCTACATAGTTTTTGGTCGTGTGAAAAGATATCGGTTTTCTGGGAATCTGTAATAAAAGAGGTAGAAACTAAAATTCCCGTGAAGATTCCTCGTACGATAGAGTTTATACTGTTAGGAGCTATTGGTAATATGGGGAAATACGAGTGCTTAATACATCGGATTCTGTTCTTCGCTAGATTGATTATACTAAGGAATTGGATATCCCCTAATGAATTACAGATAGAGGAATGGAAGGAAGGGTTAAAAACCATGAAAGATAAGGAGTTCAGGTGGATGAGGAGTAAACAGGGTCAAAGAGAATGTAGAAAGATTTGGAACATATGGTAGATCCCCTTTTTTTTTTTTTTTCTTTCTCCTCTCTCTCTCTCTCTCTCTCTGTGCCAGAAGGTGGGGTGGGGGTGGGGGTGGGGTTGGGGGGGGGGGTATTAATAATGAATAGGTACACTTTTCGGATGTAGATAAGGACAAGTATGGCTATATGGCCTCTTTTTTCTCTTTTGATTGATGTTGATAGGTATATCTGAATCGTATACGGTAATTTTGTAAATTTTATATTTAAAAGAAATAAAGGAAATTTAAAAATAAAAATAAATAATTATGTGACCGCATTATCAAAAGAGGTGACTAAGATACATGCAGGAGTGTTTTCTTCTATTCCAGATCCTGAAGCAGTTGCTGGTACTTGCAAGCTATTACCTGGTGCAGTGCGGTGCCGCGGTTCACGTGTGTGCCGTTCGGCACTGCCCGTGGTGCCGCGGGATTTTGCAGATTTATTTTTTTAAATGCCCTGCCCCGGCCTGCGTGCTTAATACTGACAGCGCAGGGGGGGAGGGAAGCCTGCATTCGCACTGCGCACACAGCGTCCCCCTCTCCCTTGCATCGCAGTATGCCGAAAATGGTGCCCTGGGGCAGACCGAGCTGCATCTGCGCCGGACTCTCGTGCCTGCCATGGAACTGCAAGCTGTGCGGGCCAGCTTGCTTAAGGTACCGTACCCTTTCCACCCCTCTGTTACCCCTTCTCAACCCTGTCCAAACCCTCCCCACCACCCAGGTCCACCCTCTACCCCCCGTCACACATGTCCACCTCCCTGTCCATCCCTGTCACCCATGTCCACCCCCCCTGTCACTCATGTCCACCCTCCTATCATCCCTCTCATCCATGTCCGCATTGTCCACTCCCCTGTCCATCCCTGTCACTCATGTTTACCCCCGTCTACCCCCGTAGTCTACCTTGTCACCCATGTCCACCCTCCTGTTCACCCATCTGTCCCTTTGTCACCCCAGTCCACCCCTCTCTGTCACTCCTGTCCCTCTTTTACCCCCATGTCACCCTTGTCCACCCCTCTGACCCCTGTCTCCCATGTGCACCCCCATCCATCCCTGTCACCCATGTTCACCCTCCATTGTCCACCCCTCTGACCACATCCTTGTCACCCATGTCCACCCCCTATTCACCCCTCTGTCACTCCCTATGCCCCCGTCACCCATGTTCACTCTTCTACACCCATCTGTCACCCTTGTACACCTCCCTACACCCCTCTGTCATCCATGTACATCCATCTGTCACCCATGTACACTCCTCTACACCCATCTGTTACCCATGTCCACTCCTCTACATCCCTCTGTCACCCATGTCCACTCCTCTACACCCCTCTTTCACCCATGTAAAAAAAAATGCAGAGCCTAATAGGTTTGTTTTGCAGGTTTAAGGGTGAAGAATTGCATGTGGAAGAAATCGTGATGATGGCCTGAACCAGATGGAGAAGAGAAGCCAACGATGCAAATTAGAGAAGACGTAATTTGTGAGTTGCTGTATAAAACAGCACTTTAAACTACATACCCACTGATAAATAGATATAGTGCATTGGGATTTATTGCCGTTTTTCCTTTTTTTTTTTTTTTTTTTTGCTCGTCAACCTCGGTAGGGGTGCCCCGCGGAAAAAAAAAATTCCGAGGTGTGCCTCGACCCAAAAAAGGTTGGGAAACACTGACCTGGTGATTTGGTACTAGGGAATAAGTTTGTGAGAAAGAACCCTCAAGCCCAGATTTGACGGTCCATTTTAGTTAAGGTGGAAGGAGAGAGCACCTGGGTCCAGGCCTCCCACTGCAGGAAGGTGCCAATGCCAGAAGACAAAGGAACCAGTCCAACCCAATAATGAAGATAATATATATCCTTTGTCTAGTATCAATGGCACTAGGCGGCCCAGAGATAACCATAACTATGAGAAAGGGACGAGTACAGTTCTGGTTTAATTCAGTAAATACCAATGTAGCCACATCCGTCTTCGACGCACGTGCAATATTAGCTTGCCCAAGGGGAGACAATGAATGGAAGTGGTATAGTGAAGCATATGGGGAAGAATATTGTGTGTCACTGGTGGCCCATGGGGAGAAGATTGTAAGTCCTGGTCTGCAGCGGCCTGGAATTCTGAACCCTCATGGGGTTATAAACCTAAACAGTCCACAGCTAAAGACAGCAAAGATAAGGAAGGCAGACCATTGTTAGACCGCATGAAGTTGGTTAAAACAGGCCCCGGTATGCGGCTCACACTAACCATTCAGAATCCAGTCTCCAGTGATGCAGGGACTTGTGTCCTTGGTTGGTGGTTTGGAGGGACTACCTAAGGTCACCAGAAAAGGTTTGAAATTAAGGACATATGTAGCTCAGGGGAATGGAGAGACCATAATGCACCCCTAATAAAGATTAAATTCATAAAGAAAGGCGTCAAATAGGACATAAATATCACAAAGTATACTTTATTAACATGAATCCAAAATGACAGGACATTTAAAATAATTTAAAAGAATACATATATAGTAATAATCATGAATCCAAAGAGTACTGAGAGAGAAACGGGGGCTACGCTTGTCTGCCAGGAGAAGGGTTAAATAATTAGTGCACAATAAGTATTGACTCCCGTGGATTAATAAAGGAGGCTGCTGCTCATGTGTTGTAGATTGAGTATTAGAGTCGGATCCAGCAAGTATGCTCGGACCGCAGGTAAGTACAAAAAATCATAGAGCAGACAAAGAAACCTCAGGGGATCAATAACACATTATAGGTAGGGCAAAACCTAAACTGGACAGAAATAACGAAATACTTTACCAAGTACAGCGCTACAGCCACCCGCCACCCAACGTTTCACCAATGAAGGCTTCTTCCGGAAGAAGCCTTCATTGGAGTCACGGGAGTTAATACTTATTGTGCACTAATTATTTAACCCTTCTCCTGGCAGACAAGCATAGCCCCCGTTTCTCTCTCAGTACTCTTTGGATTCATGATTATTACTATATATGTATTCTTTAAAATTATTTTAAATGTTCTGTCATTTTGGATTCATGTTAATAAAGTATACTTTGTGATATTTATGTCCTGTTTGATGCCTTTCTTTATGAATTTAATCTATGTCTTGTGGCGTAGGACCTACTGTGTGGGAATTTTTTCTTTTGGTATCTTACCCCTAATAAAGGTCATAGAACAACAAGTCTTGGGGTCAGTCTTGGGTCCTGTCCTATTTAATATATTCATGAATGACCTTGTAGAATAGTAAAGTAGCAATCTTTGCAGATGATACTAAACTCTGTAAAGTGGTAAACACTATAGAGGACAGTGCACTATTACAAAATGGATCTGGATAAGTTGAAGGTTTGGGCTGAGACATGGCAGATGAGGTTCAACACTGATAAATGTAAGGTTATGCACATGGGGAAGAAAAATCAAGGCTGGGATTATGTATTAAATGGGAGCACATTTGGGACAACTGATGTGGAAAAGGACTTTGGAGTCTTAGTTAACAGTAAATTTAGCTGTAGTGTCCAGTATTGGGCAGCTGCTGCCAATGCAAATAAAATTATGGGGTGCATCAATAGGGGCATAGATGCCCACGAGAAGGAAGTAATTCTACCGCTGTACAAATCACTATTCACACCACACATAGAATACTGTGTACAGTACTGGGCACCAGTGTACAAGAAAAAAAAAAAGGGGGCCTGGAGAGGGTTCAAAGACTGGGCAACCAGAGTAATACGGGGAATGGGAGGATTACAGTACCCAGAAAGATTATCAGAATTGGGATTATTTAGTTTAGAAAAAAAGAAGGCTTAGGGGAGACCTAATAACTATGTATAAATATATCAGGGGACAGTACAGAGATCTCTCCCATGATCTATTTATACCCAGGACTGTATCTATAACAAGGGGGCATCCTCTATGTCTTGAGGAAAGAAGGTTTCTACACCAGCACAGATGGGGGTTCTTTACCGTAAGAGCAGTGAGACTGTGAAATTCTCTGCCTGAGGAGGTGGTCATGGTTAACTCTTTAAAAGAATTTAAAAGGGGTCTGGATTTTTGGAGAATAACAACATTACAGGTTATGGATTCTAGATCTATAGGGACAGAAGGTTGATCCAGGGATCTATTCCGATTGCCAAATTTGGAAGGAATTCTTACCTCAAGTATGAGTTTTTTTTTTTTTTTTTTTTGCCTTCCTCTGGATCAACTCAGTAGGGACTCATTAGGGTTATAGGTTGAACTGGATGGACTCTACGAATCCCACCTTCAGAAACCATGGCCATAGAAACAGGATATTAAGATGTTAACCTCTGGCTCGAGTGGATGAGGTATACAGCAGGGAAAAGTAATAGACCCAGGCCTCATCTAGGTACGGTCCCATTATATATCCCAGAACAAGCAGAGGAATGCTTCCTCAGCCTATATGCAAATAGCTCCACAAATCACAAAGATTGTGAATGGTGGAAGGAATATCCTATAACCACTAAAACCCCTAAACCAGGAGAAGGTATCGCCATTTACCCTGGGAACTATACTTGCTATTCCATCCCAGGTGACCAAGGCATATTCATGGGAAACTTTACTGATGGTTACTGTTCCTCATATCGAGTTATAGTTAAAGACAAACTACAAGGCCTAGTTCAGTCTCTTGGTGATATTTACTGGTTGTGGGGGGATATGATGCTTAGAACTCGGGTAGAAGGAAAGTGGACTGGAGAATGCACATTGACTAAAGTCATTATGCCTGTGCACATCTTTAACCATGAACCAATAGCAGAACAAGAAACTCACCATAAAAAAAGGTGAGAAGTCCCTAAAGGGAGCCTTGACCCTTATGTGTATATTGATGCCATTGGAGTCCCAAGGGGGTCCCAGATAAGTTTAAGGCTAGAGACCAAGTAAAAGCAGGATTTGAATCTTTCCTACTACCCCTAGTCACCATAAATAAGAATGTAGACTGGATTAATTATAACTATTACAATCAACAAAGATTTGTAAACTTTTCAATAGAAGCCTTCAAAGGATAGGCTGAACAGCTTAGCACCACAGCTACCATGATGTTTCAAAATAGGATGGCCTTAGATATGATCTTAGCAGAAAAGGAAGGGGT